>NW_027167980.1:0-81728 GCF_040954835.1 Lepisosteus oculatus
CGTTTTGAAAAGTGTACTGTTACTGCCCCATACTTACATGGGGTTGACCAAACTTGCAGAAACATGTTTATTTCTGCTGAAAAACATGTTGTGAACCTTTCTGCACACTGGGGTTAAGATCTGAGTGTGTGGGCTCTTCTGAGCCTTGCTGCTACATGGGGATTCAGTTGTCTGAAAAAACGCGTTTATTTCGGGCTGAAAAACATTCGTTTTGAAAAGTGTACTGTTACTACCCCATAACTTACATGGGGTTGACCAAACTTGCAGAAACATGTTTATTTCTGCTGAAAAACATGTTTTGAACCTTTCTGCACACTGGGGTTAAGATCTGAGTGTGTGGGCTCTTCTGAGCCTTGCTGCTACATGGGTATTCAGTTGTCTGAAAAAACGCGTTTATTTCGGGCTGAAAAACACGTTTTGAAAAGTGTACTGTTACTGCCCCATAACTTACATGGGGTTGACCAAACTTGCAGAAACATGTTTATTTCTGCTGAAAAACATGTTTTGACACTTTCAGCACACTGGGGTTAAGATCTGAGTGTGTGGGCTCTTCTGAGCCTTGCTGCTACATGGGTATTCAGTTGTCTGAAAAAACGCGTTTATTTCGGGCTGAAAAACACGTTTTGAAAAGTGTACTGTTACTGCCCCATAACTTACATGGGGTTGACCAAACTTGCAGAAACATGTTTATTTCTGCTGAAAAACATGTTTTGACACTTCAGCACACTGGGGTTAAGATCTGAGTGTGTGGGCTCTTCTGAGCCTTGCTGCTACATGGGTATTCAGTTGTATGAAAAACGCGTTTATTTCGGGCTGAAAAACACGTTTTGCAAAGTGTACTGTTACTGCCCCATAACTTACATGGGGTTGACCAAACTTGCAGAAACATGTTTATTTCTGCTGAAAAACACGTTTTGACCCTTTCTGCACACTGGGGTTAAGATCTGAGTGTGTGGGCTCTTCTGAGCCTTGCTGCTACATGGGTATTCAGTTGTCTGAAAAACGCGTTTATTTCGGGCTGAAAAACACGTTTTGCAGAGTGTACTGTTACTGCCCCATAACTTACATGGGGTTGACCAAACTTGCAGAAACATGTTTATTTCTGCTGAAAAACACGTTTTGACCCTTTCTGCACACTGGGGTTAAGATCTGAGTGTGTGGGCTC
Organism: Lepisosteus oculatus; assembly: GCF_040954835.1. Taxonomy (NCBI): domain Eukaryota; kingdom Metazoa; phylum Chordata; class Actinopteri; order Semionotiformes; family Lepisosteidae; genus Lepisosteus; species Lepisosteus oculatus. The sequence continues at coordinate 1,166 of NW_027167980.1, forward strand.
TTCTGAGCCTTGCTGCTACATGGGTATTCAGTTGTCTGAAAAAACGCGTTTATTTCGGGCTGAAAAACACGTTTTGAAAAGTGTACTGTTACTGCCCCATAACTTACATGGGGTTGACCAAACTTGCAGAAACATGTTTATTTCTGCTGAAAAACATGTTTTGACACTTTCAGCACACTGGGGTTAAGATCTGAGTGTGTGGGCTCTTCTGAGCCTTGCTGCTACATGGGTATTCAGTTGTCTGAAAAAACGCGTTTATTTCGGGCTGAAAAACACGTTTTGAAAAGTGTACTGTTACTGCCCCATAACTTACATGGGGTTGACCAAACTTGCAGAAACATGTTTATTTCTGCTGAAAAACATGTTTTGAACCTTTCTGCACACTGGGGTTAAGATCTGAGTGTGTGGGCTCTTCTGAGCCTTGCTGCTACATGGGGATTCAGTTGTCTGAAAAAACGCGTTTATTTCGGGCTGAAAAACACGTTTTGAAAAGTGTACTGTTACTACCCCATAACTTACATGGGGTTGACCAAACTTGCAGAAACATGTTTATTTCTGCTGAAAAACATGTTTTGAACCTTTCTGCACACTGGGGTTAAGATCTGAGTGTGTGGGCTCTTCTGAGCCTTGCTGCTACATGGGTATTCAGTTGTCTGAAAAAACGCGTTTATTTCGGGCTGAAAAACACGTTTTGAAAAGTGTACTGTTACTGCCCCATAACTTACATGGGGTTGACCAAACTTGCAGAAACATGTTTATTTCTGCTGAAAAACATGTTTTGACACTTTCAGCACACTGGGGTTAAGCTCTGAGTGTGTGGGCTCTTCTGAGCCTTGCTGCTACATGGGTATTCAGTTGTCTGAAAAAACGCGTTTATTTCGGGCTGAAAAACACGTTTTGCAGAGTGTACTGTTACTGCCCCATAACTTACATGGGGTTGACCAAACTTGCAGAAACATGTTTATTTCTGCTGAAAAACACGTTTTGACCCTTTCTGCACACTGGGGTTAAGATCTGAGTGTGTGGGCTCTTCTGAGCCTTGCTGCTACATGGGTATTCAGTTGTCTGAAAAAACGCGTTTATTTCGGGCTGAAAAACACGTTTTGAAAAGTGTACTGTTACTGCCCCATAACTTACATGGGGTTGACCAAACTTGCAGAAACATGTTTATTTCTGCTGAAAAACATGTTTTGACACTTTCAGCACACTGGGGTTAAGATCTGAGTGTGTGGGCTCTTCTGAGCCTTGCTGCTACATGGGTATTCAGTTGTCTGAAAAAACGCGTTTATTTCGGGCTGAAAAACACGTTTTGAAAAGTGTACTGTTACTGCCCCATAACTTACATGGGGTTGACCAAACTTGCAGAAACATGTTTATTTCTGCTGAAAAACATGTTTTGACACTTTCAGCACACTGGGGTTAAGATCTGAGTGTGTGGGCTCTTCTGAGCCTTGCTGCTACATGGGTATTCAGTTGTCTGAAAAAACGCGTTTATTTCGGGCTGAAAAACACGTTTTGAAAAGTGTACTGTTACTGCCCCATAACTTATATGGGGTTGACCAAACTTGCAGAAACATGTTTATTTCTGCTGAAAAACATGTTTTGACACTTTCAGCACACTGGGGTTAAGATCTGAGTGTGTGGGCTCTTCTGAGCCTTGCTGCTACATGGGTATTCAGTTGTCTGAAAAAACGCGTTTATTTCGGGCTGAAAAACACGTTTTGAAAAGTGTACTGTTACTGCCCCATAACTTACATGGGGTTGACCAAACTTGCAGAAACATGTTTATTTCTGCTGAAAAACATGTTTTGAACCTTTCTGCACACTGGGGTTAAGATCTGAGTGTGTGGGCTCTTCTGAGCCTTGCTGCTACATGGGGATTCAGTTGTCTGAAAAAACGCGTTTATTTCGGGCTGTAAAACACGTTTTGCAGAGTGTACTGTTACTGCCCCATAACTTACATGGGGTTGACCAAACTTGCAGAAACATGTTTATTTCTGCTGAAAAACACGTTTTGACCCTTTCTGCACACTGGGGTTAAGATCTGAGTGTGTGGGCTCTTCTGAGCCTTGCTGCTACATGGGTATTCAGTTGTCTGAAAAAACGTGTTTATTTCGGGCTGAAAAACACGTTTTGAAAAGTGTACTGTTACTGCCCCATAACTTACATGGGGTTGACCAAACTTGCAGAAACATGTTTATTTCTGCTGAAAAACATGTTTTGAACCTTTCTGCACACTGGGGTTAAGATCTGAGTGTGTGGGCTCTTCTGAGCCTTGCTGCTACATGGGGATTCAGTTGTCTGAAAAAACGCGTTTATTTCGGGCTGAAAAACACGTTTTGAAAAGTGTACTGTTACTGCCCCATAACTTACATGGGGTTGACCAAACTTGCAGAAACATGTTTATTTCTGCTGAAAAACATGTTTTGAACCTTTCTGCACACTGGGGTTAAGATCTGAGTGTGTGGGCTCTTCTGAGCCTTGCTGCTACATGGGTATTCAGTTGTCTGAAAAAACGCGTTTATTTCGGGCTGAAAAACACGTTTTGAAAAGTGTACTGTTACTGCCCCATAACTTACATGGGGTTGACCAAACTTGCAGAAACATGTTTATTTCTGCTGAAAAACATGTTTTGACACTTTCAGCACACTGGGGTTAAGATCTGAGTGTGTGGGCTCTTCTGAGCCTTGCTGCTACATGGGTATTCAGTTGTCTGAAAAAACGCGTTTATTTCGGGCTGAAAAACACGTTTTGAAAAGTGTACTGTTACTGCCCCATAACTTATATGGGGTTGACCAAACTTGCAGAAACATGTTTATTTCTGCTGAAAAACATGTTTTGACACTTTCAGCACACTGGGGTTAAGATCTGAGTGTGTGGGCTCTTCTGAGCCTTGCTGCTACATGGGTATTCAGTTGTCTGAAAAAACGCGTTTATTTCGGGCTGAAAAACACGTTTTGAAAAGTGTACTGTTACTGCCCCATAACTTACATGGGGTTGACCAAACTTGCAGAAACATGTTTATTTCTGCTGAAAAACATGTTTTGAGCCTTTCTGCACACTGGGGTTAAGATCTGAGTGTGTGGGCTCTTCTGAGCCTTGCTGCTACATGGGTATTCAGTTGTCTGAAAAAACGCGTTTATTTCGGGCTGAAAAACACGTTTTGAAAAGTGTACTGTTACTGCCCCATAACTTACATGGGGTTGACCAAACTTGCAGAAACATGTTTATTTCTGCTGAAAAACATGTTTTGAACCTTTCTGCACACTGGGGTTAAGATCTGAGTGTGTGGGCTCTTCTGAGCCTTGCTGCTACATGGGGATTCAGTTGTCTGAAAAAACGCGTTTATTTCGGGCTGAAAAACACGTTTTGAAAAGTGTACTGTTACTGCCCCATAACTTACATGGGGTTGACCAAACTTGCAGAAACATGTTTATTTCTGCTGAAAAACATGTTTTGACACTTTCAGCACACTGGGGTTAAGATCTGAGTGTGTGGGCTCTTCTGAGCCTTGCTGCTACATGGGGATTCAGTTGTCTGAAAAAACGCGTTTATTTCGGGCTGAAAAACACGTTTTGCAGAGTGTACTGTTACTGCCCCATAACTTACATGGGGTTGACCAAACTTGCAGAAACATGTTTATTTCTGCTGAAAAACATGTTTTGACACTTTCAGCACACTGGGGTTAAAATCTGAGTGTGTGGGCTCTTCTGAGCCTTGCTGCTACATGGGTATTCAGTTGTCTGAAAAAACGTGTTTATTTCGGGCTGAAAAACACGTTTTGAAAAGTGTACTGTTACTGCCCCATAACTTACATGGGGTTGACCAAACTTGCAGAAACATGTTTATTTCTGCTGAAAAACATGTTTTGAGCCTTTCTGCACACTGGGGTTAAGATCTGAGTGTGTGGGCTCTTCTGAGCCTTGCTGCTACATGGGTATTCAGTTGTCTGAAAAAACGCGTTTATTTCGGGCTGAAAAACACGTTTTGAAAAGTGTACTGTTACTGCCCCATAACTTACATGGGGTTGACCAAACGTGCAGAAACATGTTTATTTCTGCTGAAAAACATGTTTTGACACTTTCAGCACACTGGGGTTAAGATCTGAGTGTGTGGGCTCTTCTGAGCCTTGCTGCTACATGGGTATTCAGTTGTCTGAAAAAACGCGTTTATTTCGGGCTGAAAAACACGTTTTGAAAAGTGTACTGTTACTGCCCCATAACTTACATGGGGTTGACCAAACTTGCAGAAACATGTTTATTTCTGCTGAAAAACATGTTTTGAACCTTTCTGCACACTGGGGTTAAGATCTGAGTGTGTGGGCTCTTCTGAGCCTTGCTGCTACATGGGGATTCAGTTGTCTGAAAAAACGCGTTTATTTCGGGCTGAAAAACACGTTTTGAAAAGTGTACTGTTACTGCCCCATAACTTACATGGGGTTGACCAAACTTGCAGAAACATGTTTATTTCTGCTGAAAAACATGTTTTGACACTTTCAGCACACTGGGGTTAAGATCTGAGTGTGTGGGCTCTTCTGAGCCTTGCTGCTACATGGGGATTCAGTTGTCTGAAAAAACGCGTTTATTTCGGGCTGAAAAACACGTTTTGCAGAGTGTACTGTTACTGCCCCATAACTTACATGGGGTTGACCAAACTTGCAGAAACATGTTTATTTCTGCTGAAAAACACGTTTTGACCCTTTCTGCACACTGGGGTTAAGATCTGAGTGTGTGGGCTCTTCTGAGCCTTGCTGCTACATGGGTATTCAGTTGTCTTAAAAAACGCGTTTATTTCGGGCTGAAAAACACGTTTTGAAAAGTGTACTGTTACTGCCCCATAACTTACATGGGGTTGACCAAACTTGCAGAAACATGTTTATTTCTGCTGAAAAACATGTTTTGACACTTTCAGCACACTGGGGTTAAAATCTGAGTGTGTGGGCTCTTCTGAGCCTTGCTGCTACATGGGTATTCAGTTGTCTGAAAAAACGTGTTTATTTCGGGCTGAAAAACACGTTTTGAAAAGTGTACTGTTACTGCCCCATAACTTACATGGGGTTGACCAAACTTGCAGAAACATGTTTATTTCTGCTGAAAAACATGTTTTGAGCCTTTCTGCACACTGGGGTTAAGATCTGAGTGTGTGGGCTCTTCTGAGCCTTGCTGCTACATGGGTATTCAGTTGTCTGAAAAAACGCGTTTATTTCGGGCTGAAAAACACGTTTTGAAAAGTGTACTGTTACTGCCCCATAACTTACATGGGGTTGACCAAACTTGCAGAAACATGTTTATTTCTGCTGAAAAACATGTTTTGACACTTTCAGCACACTGGGGTTAAGATCTGAGTGTGTGGGCTCTTCTGAGCCTTGCTGCTACATGGGTATTCAGTTGTCTGAAAAAACGCGTTTATTTCGGGCTGAAAAACACGTTTTGAAAAGTGTACTGTTACTGCCCCATAACTTACATGGGGTTGACCAAACTTGCAGAAACATGTTTATTTCTGCTGAAAAACATGTTTTGAACCTTTCTGCACACTGGGGTTAAGATCTGAGTGTGTGGGCTCTTCTGAGCCTTGCTGCTACATGGGGATTCAGTTGTCTGAAAAAACGCGTTTATTTCGGGCTGAAAAACACGTTTTGAAAAGTGTACTGTTACTACCCCATAACTTACATGGGGTTGACCAAACTTGCAGAAACATGTTTATTTCTGCTGAAAAACATGTTTTGAACCTTTCTGCACACTGGGGTTAAGATCTGAGTGTGTGGGCTCTTCTGAGCCTTGCTGCTACATGGGTATTCAGTTGTCTGAAAAAACGCGTTTATTTCGGGCTGAAAAACACGTTTTGAAAAGTGTACTGTTACTGCCCCATAACTTACATGGGGTTGACCAAACTTGCAGAAACATGTTTATTTCTGCTGAAAAACATGTTTTGACACTTTCAGCACACTGGGGTTAAGATCTGAGTGTGTGGGCTCTTCTGAGCCTTGCTGCTACATGGGTATTCAGTTGTCTGAAAAAACGCGTTTATTTCGGGCTGAAAAACACGTTTTGAAAAGTGTACTGTTACTGCCCCATAACTTACATGGGGTTGACCAAACTTGCAGAAACATGTTTATTTCTGCTGAAAAACATGTTTTGACACTTTCAGCACACTGGGGTTAAGATCTGAGTGTGTGGGCTCTTCTGAGCCTTGCTGCTACATGGGGATTCAGTTGTATGAAAAAACGCGTTTATTTCGGGCTGAAAAACACGTTTTGCAGAGTGTACTGTTACTGCCCCATAACTTACATGGGGTTGACCAAACTTGCAGAAACATGTTTATTTCTGCTGAAAAACACGTTTTGACCCTTTCTGCACACTGGGGTTAAGATCTGAGTGTGTGGGCTCTTCTGAGCCTTGCTGCTACATGGGTATTCAGTTGTCTGAAAAAACGCGTTTATTTCGGGCTGAAAAACACGTTTTGCAGAGTGTACTGTTACTGCCCCATAACTTACATGGGGTTGACCAAACTTGCAGAAACATGTTTATTTCTGCTGAAAAACACGTTTTGACCCTTTCTGCACACTGGGGTTAAGATCTGAGTGTGTGGGCTCTTCTGAGCCTTGCTGCTACATGGGTATTCAGTTGTCTGAAAAAACGCGTTTATTTCGGGCTGAAAAACACGTTTTGAAAAGTGTACTGTTACTGCCCCATAACTTACATGGGGTTGACCAAACTTGCAGAAACATGTTTATTTCTGCTGAAAAACATGTTTTGACACTTTCAGCACACTGGGGTTAAGATCTGAGTGTGTGGGCTCTTCTGAGCCTTGCTGCTACATGGGTATTCAGTTGTCTGAAAAAACGCGTTTATTTCGGGCTGAAAAACACGTTTTGAAAAGTGTACTGTTACTGCCCCATAACTTACATGGGGTTGACCAAACTTGCAGAAACATGTTTATTTCTGCTGAAAAACATGTTTTGAACCTTTCTGCACACTGGGGTTAAGATCTGAGTGTGTGGGCTCTTCTGAGCCTTGCTGCTACATGGGGATTCAGTTGTCTGAAAAAACGCGTTTATTTCGGGCTGAAAAACACGTTTTGAAAAGTGTACTGTTACTACCCCATAACTTACATGGGGTTGACCAAACTTGCAGAAACATGTTTATTTCTGCTGAAAAACATGTTTTGAACCTTTCTGCACACTGGGGTTAAGATCTGAGTGTGTGGGCTCTTCTGAGCCTTGCTGCTACATGGGTATTCAGTTGTCTGAAAAAACGCGTTTATTTCGGGCTGAAAAACACGTTTTGAAAAGTGTACTGTTACTGCCCCATAACTTACATGGGGTTGACCAAACTTGCAGAAACATGTTTATTTCTGCTGAAAAACATGTTTTGACACTTTCAGCACACTGGGGTTAAGCTCTGAGTGTGTGGGCTCTTCTGAGCCTTGCTGCTACATGGGTATTCAGTTGTCTGAAAAAACGCGTTTATTTCGGGCTGAAAAACACGTTTTGCAGAGTGTACTGTTACTGCCCCATAACTTACATGGGGTTGACCAAACTTGCAGAAACATGTTTATTTCTGCTGAAAAACACGTTTTGACCCTTTCTGCACACTGGGGTTAAGATCTGAGTGTGTGGGCTCTTCTGAGCCTTGCTGCTACATGGGTATTCAGTTGTCTGAAAAAACGCGTTTATTTCGGGCTGAAAAACACGTTTTGAAAAGTGTACTGTTACTGCCCCATAACTTACATGGGGTTGACCAAACTTGCAGAAACATGTTTATTTCTGCTGAAAAACATGTTTTGACACTTTCAGCACACTGGGGTTAAGATCTGAGTGTGTGGGCTCTTCTGAGCCTTGCTGCTACATGGGTATTCAGTTGTCTGAAAAAACGCGTTTATTTCGGGCTGAAAAACACGTTTTGAAAAGTGTACTGTTACTGCCCCATAACTTACATGGGGTTGACCAAACTTGCAGAAACATGTTTATTTCTGCTGAAAAACATGTTTTGACACTTTCAGCACACTGGGGTTAAGATCTGAGTGTGTGGGCTCTTCTGAGCCTTGCTGCTACATGGGTATTCAGTTGTCTGAAAAAACGCGTTTATTTCGGGCTGAAAAACACGTTTTGAAAAGTGTACTGTTACTGCCCCATAACTTATATGGGGTTGACCAAACTTGCAGAAACATGTTTATTTCTGCTGAAAAACATGTTTTGACACTTTCAGCACACTGGGGTTAAGATCTGAGTGTGTGGGCTCTTCTGAGCCTTGCTGCTACATGGGTATTCAGTTGTCTGAAAAAACGCGTTTATTTCGGGCTGAAAAACACGTTTTGAAAAGTGTACTGTTACTGCCCCATAACTTACATGGGGTTGACCAAACTTGCAGAAACATGTTTATTTCTGCTGAAAAACATGTTTTGAACCTTTCTGCACACTGGGGTTAAGATCTGAGTGTGTGGGCTCTTCTGAGCCTTGCTGCTACATGGGTATTCAGTTGTCTGAAAAAACGCGTTTATTTCGGGCTGTAAAACACGTTTTGCAGAGTGTACTGTTACTGCCCCATAACTTACATGGGGTTGACCAAACTTGCAGAAACATGTTTATTTCTGCTGAAAAACACGTTTTGACCCTTTCTGCACACTGGGGTTAAGATCTGAGTGTGTGGGCTCTTCTGAGCCTTGCTGCTACATGGGTATTCAGTTGTCTGAAAAAACGTGTTTATTTCGGGCTGAAAAACACGTTTTGAAAAGTGTACTGTTACTGCCCCATAACTTACATGGGGTTGACCAAACTTGCAGAAACATGTTTATTTCTGCTGAAAAACATGTTTTGAACCTTTCTGCACACTGGGGTTAAGATCTGAGTGTGTGGGCTCTTCTGAGCCTTGCTGCTACATGGGGATTCAGTTGTCTGAAAAAACGCGTTTATTTCGGGCTGAAAAACACGTTTTGAAAAGTGTACTGTTACTGCCCCATAACTTACATGGGGTTGACCAAACTTGCAGAAACATGTTTATTTCTGCTGAAAAACATGTTTTGAACCTTTCTGCACACTGGGGTTAAGATCTGAGTGTGTGGGCTCTTCTGAGCCTTGCTGCTACATGGGTATTCAGTTGTCTGAAAAAACGCGTTTATTTCGGGCTGAAAAACACGTTTTGAAAAGTGTACTGTTACTGCCCCATAACTTACATGGGGTTGACCAAACTTGCAGAAACATGTTTATTTCTGCTGAAAAACATGTTTTGACACTTTCAGCACACTGGGGTTAAGATCTGAGTGTGTGGGCTCTTCTGAGCCTTGCTGCTACATGGGTATTCAGTTGTCTGAAAAAACGCGTTTATTTCGGGCTGAAAAACACGTTTTGAAAAGTGTACTGTTACTGCCCCATAACTTATATGGGGTTGACCAAACTTGCAGAAACATGTTTATTTCTGCTGAAAAACATGTTTTGACACTTTCAGCACACTGGGGTTAAGATCTGAGTGTGTGGGCTCTTCTGAGCCTTGCTGCTACATGGGTATTCAGTTGTCTGAAAAAACGCGTTTATTTCGGGCTGAAAAACACGTTTTGAAAAGTGTACTGTTACTGCCCCATAACTTACATGGGGTTGACCAAACTTGCAGAAACATGTTTATTTCTGCTGAAAAACATGTTTTGAGCCTTTCTGCACACTGGGGTTAAGATCTGAGTGTGTGGGCTCTTCTGAGCCTTGCTGCTACATGGGTATTCAGTTGTCTGAAAAAACGCGTTTATTTCGGGCTGAAAAACACGTTTTGAAAAGTGTACTGTTACTGCCCCATAACTTACATGGGGTTGACCAAACTTGCAGAAACATGTTTATTTCTGCTGAAAAACATGTTTTGAACCTTTCTGCACACTGGGGTTAAGATCTGAGTGTGTGGGCTCTTCTGAGCCTTGCTGCTACATGGGGATTCAGTTGTCTGAAAAAACGCGTTTATTTCGGGCTGAAAAACACGTTTTGAAAAGTGTACTGTTACTGCCCCATAACTTACATGGGGTTGACCAAACTTGCAGAAACATGTTTATTTCTGCTGAAAAACATGTTTTGACACTTTCAGCACACTGGGGTTAAGATCTGAGTGTGTGGGCTCTTCTGAGCCTTGCTGCTACATGGGGATTCAGTTGTCTGAAAAAACGCGTTTATTTCGGGCTGAAAAACACGTTTTGCAGAGTGTACTGTTACTGCCCCATAACTTACATGGGGTTGACCAAACTTGCAGAAACATGTTTATTTCTGCTGAAAAACATGTTTTGACACTTTCAGCACACTGGGGTTAAAATCTGAGTGTGTGGGCTCTTCTGAGCCTTGCTGCTACATGGGTATTCAGTTGTCTGAAAAAACGTGTTTATTTCGGGCTGAAAAACACGTTTTGAAAAGTGTACTGTTACTGCCCCATAACTTACATGGGGTTGACCAAACTTGCAGAAACATGTTTATTTCTGCTGAAAAACATGTTTTGAGCCTTTCTGCACACTGGGGTTAAGATCTGAGTGTGTGGGCTCTTCTGAGCCTTGCTGCTACATGGGTATTCAGTTGTCTGAAAAAACGCGTTTATTTCGGGCTGAAAAACACGTTTTGAAAAGTGTACTGTTACTGCCCCATAACTTACATGGGGTTGACCAAACGTGCAGAAACATGTTTATTTCTGCTGAAAAACATGTTTTGACACTTTCAGCACACTGGGGTTAAGATCTGAGTGTGTGGGCTCTTCTGAGCCTTGCTGCTACATGGGTATTCAGTTGTCTGAAAAAACGCGTTTATTTCGGGCTGAAAAACACGTTTTGAAAAGTGTACTGTTACTGCCCCATAACTTACATGGGGTTGACCAAACTTGCAGAAACATGTTTATTTCTGCTGAAAAACATGTTTTGAACCTTTCTGCACACTGGGGTTAAGATCTGAGTGTGTGGGCTCTTCTGAGCCTTGCTGCGACATGGGGATTCAGTTGTCTGAAAAAACGCGTTTATTTCGGGCTGAAAAACACGTTTTGAAAAGTGTACTGTTACTACCCCATAACTTACATGGGGTTGACCAAACTTGCAGAAACATGTTTATTTCTGCTGAAAAACATGTTTTGAACCTTTCTGCACACTGGGGTTAAGATCTGAGTGTGTGGGCTCTTCTGAGCCTTGCTGCTACATGGGTATTCAGTTGTCTGAAAAAACGCGTTTATTTCGGGCTGAAAAACACGTTTTGAAAAGTGTACTGTTACTGCCCCATAACTTACATGGGGTTGACCAAACTTGCAGAAACATGTTTATTTCTGCTGAAAAACATGTTTTGACACTTTCAGCACACTGGGGTTAAGATCTGAGTGTGTGGGCTCTTCTGAGCCTTGCTGCTACATGGGTATTCAGTTGTCTGAAAAAACGCGTTTATTTCGGGCTGAAAAACACGTTTTGAAAAGTGTACTGTTACTGCCCCATAACTTACATGGGGTTGACCAAACTTGCAGAAACATGTTTATTTCTGCTGAAAAACATGTTTTGACACTTTCAGCACACTGGGGTTAAGCTCTGAGTGTGTGGGCTCTTCTGAGCCTTGCTGCTACATGGGTATTCAGTTGTCTGAAAAAACGCGTTTATTTCGGGCTGAAAAACACGTTTTGAAAAGTGTACTGTTACTGCCCCATAACTTACATGGGGTTGACCAAACTTGCAGAAACATGTTTATTTCTGCTGAAAAACATGTTTTGAACCTTTCTGCACACTGGGGTTAAGATCTGAGTGTGTGGGCTCTTCTGAGACTTGCTGCTACATGGGGATTCAGTTGTCTGAAAAAACGCGTTTATTTCGGGCTGAAAAACACGTTTTGAAAAGTGTACTGTTACTGCCCCATAACTTACATGGGGTTGACCAAACTTGCAGAAACATGTTTATTTCTGCTGAAAAACATGTTTTGAACCTTTCTGCACACTGGGGTTAAGATCTGAGTGTGTGGGCTCTTCTGAGCCTTGCTGCTACATGGGGATTCAGTTGTCTGAAAAAACGCGTTTATTTCGGGCTGAAAAACACGTTTTGAAAAGTGTACTGTTACTGCCCCATAACTTACATGGGGTTGACCAAACTTGCAGAAACATGTTTATTTCTGCTGAAAAACATGTTTTGAACCTTTCTGCACACTGGGGTTAAGATCTGAGTGTGTGGGCTCTTCTGAGCCTTGCTGCTACATGGGTATTCAGTTGTCTGAAAAAACGCGTTTATTTCGGGCTGAAAAACACGTTTTGAAAAGTGTACTGTTACTGCCCCATAACTTACATGGGGTTGACCAAACTTGCAGAAACATGTTTATTTCTGCTGAAAAACATGTTTTGAACCTTTCTGCACACTGGGGTTAAGATCTGAGTGTGTGGGCTCTTCTGAGCCTTGCTGCTACATGGGGATTCAGTTGTCTGAAAAAACGCGTTTATTTCGGGCTGTAAAACACGTTTTGCAGAGTGTACTGTTACTGCCCCATAACTTACATGGGGTTGACCAAACTTGCAGAAACATGTTTATTTCTGCTGAAAAACACGTTTTGACCCTTTCTGCACACTGGGGTTAAGATCTGAGTGTGTGGGCTCTTCTGAGCCTTGCTGCTACATGGGTATTCAGTTGTCTGAAAAAACGTGTTTATTTCGGGCTGAAAAACACGTTTTGAAAAGTGTACTGTTACTGCCCCATAACTTACATGGGGTTGACCAAACTTGCAGAAACATGTTTATTTCTGCTGAAAAACATGTTTTGAACCTTTCTGCACACTGGGGTTAAGATCTGAGTGTGTGGGCTCTTCTGAGCCTTGCTGCTACATGGGGATTCAGTTGTCTGAAAAAACGCGTTTATTTCGGGCTGAAAAACACGTTTTGAAAAGTGTACTGTTACTGCCCCATAACTTACATGGGGTTGACCAAACTTGCAGAAACATGTTTATTTCTGCTGAAAAACATGTTTTGAACCTTTCTGCACACTGGGGTTAAGATCTGAGTGTGTGGGCTCTTCTGAGCCTTGCTGCTACATGGGTATTCAGTTGTCTGAAAAAACGCGTTTATTTCGGGCTGAAAAACACGTTTTGAAAAGTGTACTGTTACTGCCCCATAACTTACATGGGGTTGACCAAACTTGCAGAAACATGTTTATTTCTGCTGAAAAACATGTTCTGACACTTTCAGCACACTGGGGTTAAGATCTGAGTTTGTGGGCTCTTCTGAGCCTTGCTGCTACATGGGTATTCAGTTGTCTGAAAAAACGCGTTTATTTCGGGCTGAAAAACACGTTTTGAAAAGTGTACTGTTACTGCCCCATAACTTATATGGGGTTGACCAAACTTGCAGAAACATGTTTATTTCTGCTGAAAAACATGTTTTGACACTTTCAGCACACTGGGGTTAAGATCTGAGTGTGTGGGCTCTTCTGAGCCTTGCTGCTACATGGGTATTCAGTTGTCTGAAAAAACGCGTTTATTTCGGGCTGAAAAACACGTTTTGAAAAGTGTACTGTTACTGCCCCATAACTTACATGGGGTTGACCAAACTTGCAGAAACATGTTTATTTCTGCTGAAAAACATGTTTTGAGCCTTTCTGCACACTGGGGTTAAGATCTGAGTGTGTGGGCTCTTCTGAGCCTTGCTGCTACATGGGTATTCAGTTGTCTGAAAAAACGCGTTTATTTCGGGCTGAAAAACACGTTTTGAAAAGTGTACTGTTACTGCCCCATAACTTACATGGGGTTGACCAAACTTGCAGAAACATGTTTATTTCTGCTGAAAAACATGTTTTGACACTTTCAGCACACTGGGGTTAAGATCTGAGTGTGTGGGCTCTTCTGAGCCTTGCTGCTACATGGGGATTCAGTTGTCTGAAAAAACGCGTTTATTTCGGGCTGAAAAACACGTTTTGCAGAGTGTACTGTTACTGCCCCATAACTTACATGGGGTTGACCAAACTTGCAGAAACATGTTTATTTCTGCTGAAAAACACGTTTTGACCCTTTCTGCACACTGGGGTTAAGATCTGAGTGTGTGGGCTCTTCTGAGCCTTGCTGCTACATGGGTATTCAGTTGTCTGAAAAAACGCGTTTATTTCGGGCTGAAAAACACGTTTTGAAAAGTGTACTGTTACTGCCCCATAACTTACATGGGGTTGACCAAACTTGCAGAAACATGTTTATTTCTGCTGAAAAACATGTTTTGACACTTTCAGCACACTGGGGTTAAGATCTGAGTGTGTGGGCTCTACTGAGACTTGCTGCTACATGGGTATTCAGTTGTCTGAAAAAACGCGTTTATTTCGGGCTGAAAAACACGTTTTGAAAAGTGTACTGTTACTGCCCCATAACTTACATGGGGTTGACCAAACTTGCAGAAACATGTTTATTTCTGCTGAAAATCATGTTTTGACACTTTCAGCACACTGGGGTTAAGATCTGAGTGTGTGGGCTCTTCTGAGCCTTGCTGCTACATGGGTATTCAGTTGTCTGAAAAAACGCGTTTATTTCGGGCTGAAAAACACGTTTTGAAAAGTGTACTGTTACTGCCCCATAACTTACATGGGGTTGACCAAACTTGCAGAAACATGTTTATTTCTGCTGAAAAACATGTTTTGACACTTTCAGCACACTGGGGTTAAGATCTGAGTGTGTGGGCTCTTCTGAGCCTTGCTGCTACATGGGGATTCAGTTGTATGAAAAAACGCGTTTATTTCGGGCTGAAAAACACGTTTTGAAAAGTGTACTGTTACTGCCCCATAACTTACATGGGGTTGACCAAACTTGCAGAAACATGTTTATTTCTGCTGAAAAACATGTTTTGACACTTTCAGCACACTGGGGTTAAGATCTGAGTGTGTGGGCTCTTCTGAGCCTTGCTGCTACATGGGGATTCAGTTGTCTGAAAAAACGCGTTTATTTCGGGCTGAAAAACACGTTTTGAAAAGTGTACTGTTACTGAACCATAACTTACATGGGGTTGACCAAACTTGCAGAAACATGTTTATTTCTGTTGAAAAACATGTTTTGACACTTTCAGCACACTGGGGTTAAGATCTGAGTGTGTGGGCTCTTCTGAGCCTTGCTGCTACATGGGTATTCAGTTGTCTGAAAAAACGTGTTTATTTCGGGCTGAAAAACACGTTTTGAAAAGTGTACTGTTACTGCCCCATAACTTACATGGGGTTGACCAAACTTGCAGAAACATGTTTATTTCTGCTGAAAAACATGTTTTGAACCTTTCTGCACACTGGGGTTAAGATCTGAGTGTGTGGGCTCTTCTGAGCCTTGCTGCTACATGGGGATTCAGTTGTCTGAAAAAACGCGTTTATTTCGGGCTGAAAAACACGTTTTGAAAAGTGTACTGTTACTGCCCCATAACTTACATGGGGTTGACCAAACTTGCAGAAACATGTTTATTTCTGCTGAAAAACATGTTTTGAACCTTTCTGCACACTGGGGTTAAGATCTGAGTGTGTGGGCTCTTCTGAGCCTTGCTGCTACATGGGTATTCAGTTGTCTGAAAAAACGCGTTTATTTCGGGCTGAAAAACACGTTTTGAAAAGTGTACTGTTACTGCCCCATAACTTACATGGGGTTGACCAAACTTGCAGAAACATGTTTATTTCTGCTGAAAAACATGTTTTGACACTTTCAGCACACTGGGGTTAAGATCTGAGTGTGTGGGCTCTTCTGAGCCTTGCTGCTACATGGGTATTCAGTTGTCTGAAAAAACGCGTTTATTTCGGGCTGAAAAACACGTTTTGAAAAGTGTACTGTTACTGCCCCATAACTTATATGGGGTTGACCAAACTTGCAGAAACATGTTTATTTCTGCTGAAAAACATGTTTTGACACTTTCAGCACACTGGGGTTAAGATCTGAGTGTGTGGGCTCTTCTGAGCCTTGCTGCTACATGGGTATTCAGTTGTCTGAAAAAACGCGTTTATTTCGGGCTGAAAAACACGTTTTGAAAAGTGTACTGTTACTGCCCCATAACTTACATGGGATTGACCAAACTTGCAGAAACATGTTTATTTCTGCTGAAAAACATGTTTTGAACCTTTCTGCACACTGGGGTTAAGATCTGAGTGTGTGGGCTCTTCTGAGCCTTGCTGCTACATGGGGATTCAGTTGTCTGAAAAAACGCGTTTATTTCGGGCTGTAAAACACGTTTTGCAGAGTGTACTGTTACTGCCCCATAACTTACATGGGGTTGACCAAACTTGCAGAAACATGTTTATTTCTGCTGAAAAACACGTTTTGACCCTTTCTGCACACTGGGGTTAAGATCTGAGTGTGTGGGCTCTTCTGAGCCTTGCTGCTACATGGGTATTCAGTTGTCTGAAAAAACGTGTTTATTTCGGGCTGAAAAACACGTTTTGAAAAGTGTACTGTTACTGCCCCATAACTTACATGGGGTTGACCAAACTTGCAGAAACATGTTTATTTCTGCTGAAAAACATGTTTTGAACCTTTCTGCACACTGGGGTTAAGATCTGAGTGTGTGGGCTCTTCTGAGCCTTGCTGCTACATGGGGATTCAGTTGTCTGAAAAAACGCGTTTATTTCGGGCTGAAAAACACGTTTTGAAAAGTGTACTGTTACTGCCCCATAACTTACATGGGGTTGACCAAACTTGCAGAAACATGTTTATTTCTGCTGAAAAACATGTTTTGACCCTTTCTGCACACTGGGGTTAAGATCTGAGTGTGTGGGCTCTTCTGAGCCTTGCTGCTACATGGGTATTCAGTTGTCTGAAAAAACGCGTTTATTTCGGGCTGAAAAACACGTTTTGAAAAGTGTACTGTTACTGCCCCATAACTTACATGGGGTTGACCAAACTTGCAGAAACATGTTTATTTCTGCTGAAAAACATGTTTTGACACTTTCAGCACACTGGGGTTAAGATCTGAGTGTGTGGGCTCTTCTGAGCCTTGCTGCTACATGGGTATTCAGTTGTCTGAAAAAACGCGTTTATTTCGGGCTGAAAAACACGTTTTGAAAAGTGTACTGTTACTGCCCCATAACTTATATGGGGTTGACCAAACTTGCAGAAACATGTTTATTTCTGCTGAAAAACATGTTTTGACACTTTCAGCACACTGGGGTTAAGATCTGAGTGTGTGGGCTCTTCTGAGCCTTGCTGCTACATGGGTATTCAGTTGTCTGAAAAAACGCGTTTATTTCGGGCTGAAAAACACGTTTTGAAAAGTGTACTGTTACTGCCCCATAACTTACATGGGGTTGACCAAACTTGCAGAAACATGTTTATTTCTGCTGAAAAACATGTTTTGAGCCTTTCTGCACACTGGGGTTAAGATCTGAGTGTGTGGGCTCTTCTGAGCCTTGCTGCTACATGGGTATTCAGTTGTCTGAAAAAACGCGTTTATTTCGGGCTGAAAAACACGTTTTGAAAAGTGTACTGTTACTGCCCCATAACTTACATGGGGTTGACCAAACTTGCAGAAACATGTTTATTTCTGCTGAAAAACATGTTTTGAACCTTTCTGCACACTGGGGTTAAGATCTGAGTGTGTGGGCTCTTCTGAGCCTTGCTGCTACATGGGGATTCAGTTGTCTGAAAAAACGCGTTTATTTCGGGCTGAAAAACACGTTTTGAAAAGTGTACTGTTACTGCCCCATAACTTACATGGGGTTGACCAAACTTGCAGAAACATGTTTATTTCTGCTGAAAAACATGTTTTGACACTTTCAGCACACTGGGGTTAAGATCTGAGTGTGTGGGCTCTTCTGAGCCTTGCTGCTACATGGGGATTCAGTTGTCTGAAAAAACGCGTTTATTTCGGGCTGAAAAACACGTTTTGCAGAGTGTACTGTTACTGCCCCATAACTTACATGGGGTTGACCAAACTTGCAGAAACATGTTTATTTCTGCTGAAAAACATGTTTTGACACTTTCAGCACACTGGGGTTAAAATCTGAGTGTGTGGGCTCTTCTGAGCCTTGCTGCTACATGGGTATTCAGTTGTCTGAAAAAACGTGTTTATTTCGGGCTGAAAAACACGTTTTGAAAAGTGTACTGTTACTGCCCCATAACTTACATGGGGTTGACCAAACTTGCAGAAACATGTTTATTTCTGCTGAAAAACATGTTTTGAGCCTTTCTGCACACTGGGGTTAAGATCTGAGTGTGTGGGCTCTTCTGAGCCTTGCTGCTACATGGGTATTCAGTTGTCTGAAAAAACGCGTTTATTTCGGGCTGAAAAACACGTTTTGAAAAGTGTACTGTTACTGCCCCATAACTTACATGGGGTTGACCAAACGTGCAGAAACATGTTTATTTCTGCTGAAAAACATGTTTTGACACTTTCAGCACACTGGGGTTAAGATCTGAGTGTGTGGGCTCTTCTGAGCCTTGCTGCTACATGGGTATTCAGTTGTCTGAAAAAACGCGTTTATTTCGGGCTGAAAAACACGTTTTGAAAAGTGTACTGTTACTGCCCCATAACTTACATGGGGTTGACCAAACTTGCAGAAACATGTTTATTTCTGCTGAAAAACATGTTTTGAACCTTTCTGCACACTGGGGTTAAGATCTGAGTGTGTGGGCTCTTCTGAGCCTTGCTGCTACATGGGGATTCAGTTGTCTGAAAAAACGCGTTTATTTCGGGCTGAAAAACACGTTTTGAAAAGTGTACTGTTACTACCCCATAACTTACATGGGGTTGACCAAACTTGCAGAAACATGTTTATTTCTGCTGAAAAACATGTTTTGAACCTTTCTGCACACTGGGGTTAAGATCTGAGTGTGTGGGCTCTTCTGAGCCTTGCTGCTACATGGGTATTCAGTTGTCTGAAAAAACGCGTTTATTTCGGGCTGAAAAACACGTTTTGAAAAGTGTACTGTTACTGCCCCATAACTTACATGGGGTTGACCAAACTTGCAGAAACATGTTTATTTCTGCTGAAAAACATGTTTTGACACTTTCAGCACACTGGGGTTAAGATCTGAGTGTGTGGGCTCTTCTGAGCCTTGCTGCTACATGGGGATTCAGTTGTCTGAAAAAACGCGTTTATTTCGGGCTGAAAAACACGTTTTGAAAAGTGTACTGTTACTGCCCCATAACTTACATGGGGTTGACCAAACTTGCAGAAACATGTTTATTTCTGCTGAAAAACATGTTTTGACACTTTCAGCACACTGGGGTTAAGATCTGAGTGTGTGGGCTCTTCTGAGCCTTGCTGCTACATGGGTATTCAGTTGTCTGAAAAAACGCGTTTATTTCGGGCTGAAAAACACGTTTTGAAAAGTGTACTGTTACTGCCCCATAACTTACATGGGGTTGACCAAACTTGCAGAAACATGTTTATTTCTGCTGAAAAACATGTTTTGAACCTTTCTGCACACTGGGGTTAAGATCTGAGTGTGTGGGCTCTTCTGAGCCTTGCTGCTACATGGGGATTCAGTTGTCTGAAAAAACGCGTTTATTTCGGGCTGTAAAACACGTTTTGCAGAGTGTACTGTTACTGCCCCATAACTTACATGGGGTTGACCAAACTTGCAGAAACATGTTTATTTCTGCTGAAAAACACGTTTTGACCCTTTCTGCACACTGGGGTTAAGATCTGAGTGTGTGGGCTCTTCTGAGCCTTGCTGCTACATGGGTATTCAGTTGTCTGAAAAAACGTGTTTATTTCGGGCTGAAAAACACGTTTTGAAAAGTGTACTGTTACTGCCCCATAACTTACATGGGGTTGACCAAACTTGCAGAAACATGTTTATTTCTGCTGAAAAACATGTTTTGAACCTTTCTGCACACTGGGGTTAAGATCTGAGTGTGTGGGCTCTTCTGAGCCTTGCTGCTACATGGGGATTCAGTTGTCTGAAAAAACGCGTTTATTTCGGGCTGAAAAACACGTTTTGAAAAGTGTACTGTTACTGCCCCATAACTTACATGGGGTTGACCAAACTTGCAGAAACATGTTTATTTCTGCTGAAAAACATGTTTTGAACCTTTCTGCACACTGGGGTTAAGATCTGAGTGTGTGGGCTCTTCTGAGCCTTGCTGCTACATGGGTATTCAGTTGTCTGAAAAAACGCGTTTATTTCGGGCTGAAAAACACGTTTTGAAAAGTGTACTGTTACTGCCCCATAACTTACATGGGGTTGACCAAACTTGCAGAAACATGTTTATTTCTGCTGAAAAACATGTTCTGACACTTTCAGCACACTGGGGTTAAGATCTGAGTTTGTGGGCTCTTCTGAGCCTTGCTGCTACATGGGTATTCAGTTGTCTGAAAAAACGCGTTTATTTCGGGCTGAAAAACACGTTTTGAAAAGTGTACTGTTACTGCCCCATAACTTATATGGGGTTGACCAAACTTGCAGAAACATGTTTATTTCTGCTGAAAAACATGTTTTGACACTTTCAGCACACTGGGGTTAAGATCTGAGTGTGTGGGCTCTTCTGAGCCTTGCTGCTACATGGGTATTCAGTTGTCTGAAAAAACGCGTTTATTTCGGGCTGAAAAACACGTTTTGAAAAGTGTACTGTTACTGCCCCATAACTTACATGGGGTTGACCAAACTTGCAGAAACATGTTTATTTCTGCTGAAAAACATGTTTTGAGCCTTTCTGCACACTGGGGTTAAGATCTGAGTGTGTGGGCTCTTCTGAGCCTTGCTGCTACATGGGTATTCAGTTGTCTGAAAAAACGCGTTTATTTCGGGCTGAAAAACACGTTTTGAAAAGTGTACTGTTACTGCCCCATAACTTACATGGGGTTGACCAAACTTGCAGAAACATGTTTATTTCTGCTGAAAAACATGTTTTGACACTTTCAGCACACTGGGGTTAAGATCTGAGTGTGTGGGCTCTTCTGAGCCTTGCTGCTACATGGGGATTCAGTTGTCTGAAAAAACGCGTTTATTTCGGGCTGAAAAACACGTTTTGCAGAGTGTACTGTTACTGCCCCATAACTTACATGGGGTTGACCAAACTTGCAGAAACATGTTTATTTCTGCTGAAAAACACGTTTTGACCCTTTCTGCACACTGGGGTTAAGATCTGAGTGTGTGGGCTCTTCTGAGCCTTGCTGCTACATGGGTATTCAGTTGTCTGAAAAAACGCGTTTATTTCGGGCTGAAAAACACGTTTTGAAAAGTGTACTGTTACTGCCCCATAACTTACATGGGGTTGACCAAACTTGCAGAAACATGTTTATTTCTGCTGAAAAACATGTTTTGACACTTTCAGCACACTGGGGTTAAGATCTGAGTGTGTGGGCTCTACTGAGACTTGCTGCTACATGGGTATTCAGTTGTCTGAAAAAACGCGTTTATTTCGGGCTGAAAAACACGTTTTGAAAAGTGTACTGTTACTGCCCCATAACTTACATGGGGTTGACCAAACTTGCAGAAACATGTTTATTTCTGCTGAAAATCATGTTTTGACACTTTCAGCACACTGGGGTTAAGATCTGAGTGTGTGGGCTCTTCTGAGCCTTGCTGCTACATGGGTATTCAGTTGTCTGAAAAAACGCGTTTATTTCGGGCTGAAAAACACGTTTTGAAAAGTGTACTGTTACTGCCCCATAACTTACATGGGGTTGACCAAACTTGCAGAAACATGTTTATTTCTGCTGAAAAACATGTTTTGACACTTTCAGCACACTGGGGTTAAGATCTGAGTGTGTGGGCTCTTCTGAGCCTTGCTGCTACATGGGGATTCAGTTGTATGAAAAAACGCGTTTATTTCGGGCTGAAAAACACGTTTTGAAAAGTGTACTGTTACTGCCCCATAACTTACATGGGGTTGACCAAACTTGCAGAAACATGTTTATTTCTGCTGAAAAACATGTTTTGACACTTTCAGCACACTGGGGTTAAGATCTGAGTGTGTGGGCTCTTCTGAGCCTTGCTGCTACATGGGGATTCAGTTGTCTGAAAAAACGCGTTTATTTCGGGCTGAAAAACACGTTTTGAAAAGTGTACTGTTACTGAACCATAACTTACATGGGGTTGACCAAACTTGCAGAAACATGTTTATTTCTGTTGAAAAACATGTTTTGACACTTTCAGCACACTGGGGTTAAGATCTGAGTGTGTGGGCTCTTCTGAGCCTTGCTGCTACATGGGTATTCAGTTGTCTGAAAAAACGTGTTTATTTCGGGCTGAAAAACACGTTTTGAAAAGTGTACTGTTACTGCCCCATAACTTACATGGGGTTGACCAAACTTGCAGAAACATGTTTATTTCTGCTGAAAAACATGTTTTGAACCTTTCTGCACACTGGGGTTAAGATCTGAGTGTGTGGGCTCTTCTGAGCCTTGCTGCTACATGGGGATTCAGTTGTCTGAAAAAACGCGTTTATTTCGGGCTGAAAAACACGTTTTGAAAAGTGTACTGTTACTGCCCCATAACTTACATGGGGTTGACCAAACTTGCAGAAACATGTTTATTTCTGCTGAAAAACATGTTTTGAACCTTTCTGCACACTGGGGTTAAGATCTGAGTGTGTGGGCTCTTCTGAGCCTTGCTGCTACATGGGTATTCAGTTGTCTGAAAAAACGCGTTTATTTCGGGCTGAAAAACACGTTTTGAAAAGTGTACTGTTACTGCCCCATAACTTACATGGGGTTGACCAAACTTGCAGAAACATGTTTATTTCTGCTGAAAAACATGTTTTGACACTTTCAGCACACTGGGGTTAAGATCTGAGTGTGTGGGCTCTTCTGAGCCTTGCTGCTACATGGGTATTCAGTTGTCTGAAAAAACGCGTTTATTTCGGGCTGAAAAACACGTTTTGAAAAGTGTACTGTTACTGCCCCATAACTTATATGGGGTTGACCAAACTTGCAGAAACATGTTTATTTCTGCTGAAAAACATGTTTTGACACTTTCAGCACACTGGGGTTAAGATCTGAGTGTGTGGGCTCTTCTGAGCCTTGCTGCTACATGGGTATTCAGTTGTCTGAAAAAACGCGTTTATTTCGGGCTGAAAAACACGTTTTGAAAAGTGTACTGTTACTGCCCCATAACTTACATGGGATTGACCAAACTTGCAGAAACATGTTTATTTCTGCTGAAAAACATGTTTTGAACCTTTCTGCACACTGGGGTTAAGATCTGAGTGTGTGGGCTCTTCTGAGCCTTGCTGCTACATGGGGATTCAGTTGTCTGAAAAAACGCGTTTATTTCGGGCTGTAAAACACGTTTTGCAGAGTGTACTGTTACTGCCCCATAACTTACATGGGGTTGACCAAACTTGCAGAAACATGTTTATTTCTGCTGAAAAACACGTTTTGACCCTTTCTGCACACTGGGGTTAAGATCTGAGTGTGTGGGCTCTTCTGAGCCTTGCTGCTACATGGGTATTCAGTTGTCTGAAAAAACGTGTTTATTTCGGGCTGAAAAACACGTTTTGAAAAGTGTACTGTTACTGCCCCATAACTTACATGGGGTTGACCAAACTTGCAGAAACATGTTTATTTCTGCTGAAAAACATGTTTTGACACTTTCAGCACACTGGGGTTAAGCTCTGAGTGTGTGGGCTCTTCTGAGCCTTGCTGCTACATGGGTATTCAGTTGTCTGAAAAAACGCGTTTATTTCGGGCTGAAAAACACGTTTTGAAAAGTGTACTGTTACTGCCCCATAACTTACATGGGGTTGACCAAACTTGCAGAAACATGTTTATTTCTGCTGAAAAACATGTTTTGAACCTTTCTGCACACTGGGGTTAAGATCTGAGTGTGTGGGCTCTTCTGAGACTTGCTGCTACATGGGGATTCAGTTGTCTGAAAAAACGCGTTTATTTCGGGCTGAAAAACACGTTTTGAAAAGTGTACTGTTACTGCCCCATAACTTACATGGGGTTGACCAAACTTGCAGAAACATGTTTATTTCTGCTGAAAAACATGTTTTGAACCTTTCTGCACACTGGGGTTAAGATCTGAGTGTGTGGGCTCTTCTGAGCCTTGCTGCTACATGGGGATTCAGTTGTCTGAAAAAACGCGTTTATTTCGGGCTGAAAAACACGTTTTGAAAAGTGTACTGTTACTGCCCCATAACTTACATGGGGTTGACCAAACTTGCAGAAACATGTTTATTTCTGCTGAAAAACATGTTTTGAACCTTTCTGCACACTGGGGTTAAGATCTGAGTGTGTGGGCTCTTCTGAGCCTTGCTGCTACATGGGTATTCAGTTGTCTGAAAAAACGCGTTTATTTCGGGCTGAAAAACACGTTTTGAAAAGTGTACTGTTACTGCCCCATAACTTACATGGGGTTGACCAAACTTGCAGAAACATGTTTATTTCTGCTGAAAAACATGTTTTGAACCTTTCTGCACACTGGGGTTAAGATCTGAGTGTGTGGGCTCTTCTGAGCCTTGCTGCTACATGGGGATTCAGTTGTCTGAAAAAACGCGTTTATTTCGGGCTGTAAAACACGTTTTGCAGAGTGTACTGTTACTGCCCCATAACTTACATGGGGTTGACCAAACTTGCAGAAACATGTTTATTTCTGCTGAAAAACACGTTTTGACCCTTTCTGCACACTGGGGTTAAGATCTGAGTGTGTGGGCTCTTCTGAGCCTTGCTGCTACATGGGTATTCAGTTGTCTGAAAAAACGTGTTTATTTCGGGCTGAAAAACACGTTTTGAAAAGTGTACTGTTACTGCCCCATAACTTACATGGGGTTGACCAAACTTGCAGAAACATGTTTATTTCTGCTGAAAAACATGTTTTGAACCTTTCTGCACACTGGGGTTAAGATCTGAGTGTGTGGGCTCTTCTGAGCCTTGCTGCTACATGGGGATTCAGTTGTCTGAAAAAACGCGTTTATTTCGGGCTGAAAAACACGTTTTGAAAAGTGTACTGTTACTGCCCCATAACTTACATGGGGTTGACCAAACTTGCAGAAACATGTTTATTTCTGCTGAAAAACATGTTTTGAACCTTTCTGCACACTGGGGTTAAGATCTGAGTGTGTGGGCTCTTCTGAGCCTTGCTGCTACATGGGTATTCAGTTGTCTGAAAAAACGCGTTTATTTCGGGCTGAAAAACACGTTTTGAAAAGTGTACTGTTACTGCCCCATAACTTACATGGGGTTGACCAAACTTGCAGAAACATGTTTATTTCTGCTGAAAAACATGTTTTGAGCCTTTCTGCACACTGGGGTTAAGATCTGAGTGTGTGGGCTCTTCTGAGCCTTGCTGCTACATGGGTATTCAGTTGTCTGAAAAAACGCGTTTATTTCGGGCTGAAAAACACGTTTTGAAAAGTGTACTGTTACTGCCCCATAACTTACATGGGGTTGACCAAACTTGCAGAAACATGTTTATTTCTGCTGAAAAACATGTTTTGACACTTTCAGCACACTGGGGTTAAGATCTGAGTGTGTGGGCTCTTCTGAGCCTTGCTGCTACATGGGGATTCAGTTGTCTGAAAAAACGCGTTTATTTCGGGCTGAAAAACACGTTTTGCAGAGTGTACTGTTACTGCCCCATAACTTACATGGGGTTGACCAAACTTGCAGAAACATGTTTATTTCTGCTGAAAAACACGTTTTGACCCTTTCTGCACACTGGGGTTAAGATCTGAGTGTGTGGGCTCTTCTGAGCCTTGCTGCTACATGGGTATTCAGTTGTCTGAAAAAACGCGTTTATTTCGGGCTGAAAAACACGTTTTGAAAAGTGTACTGTTACTGCCCCATAACTTACATGGGGTTGACCAAACTTGCAGAAACATGTTTATTTCTGCTGAAAAACATGTTTTGACACTTTCAGCACACTGGGGTTAAGATCTGAGTGTGTGGGCTCTACTGAGACTTGCTGCTACATGGGTATTCAGTTGTCTGAAAAAACGCGTTTATTTCGGGCTGAAAAACACGTTTTGAAAAGTGTACTGTTACTGCCCCATAACTTACATGGGGTTGACCAAACTTGCAGAAACATGTTTATTTCTGCTGAAAATCATGTTTTGACACTTTCAGCACACTGGGGTTAAGATCTGAGTGTGTGGGCTCTTCTGAGCCTTGCTGCTACATGGGTATTCAGTTGTCTGAAAAAACGCGTTTATTTCGGGCTGAAAAACACGTTTTGAAAAGTGTACTGTTACTGCCCCATAACTTACATGGGGTTGACCAAACTTGCAGAAACATGTTTATTTCTGCTGAAAAACATGTTTTGACACTTTCAGCACACTGGGGTTAAGATCTGAGTGTGTGGGCTCTTCTGAGCCTTGCTGCTACATGGGGATTCAGTTGTATGAAAAAACGCGTTTATTTCGGGCTGAAAAACACGTTTTGAAAAGTGTACTGTTACTGCCCCATAACTTACATGGGGTTGACCAAACTTGCAGAAACATGTTTATTTCTGCTGAAAAACATGTTTTGACACTTTCAGCACACTGGGGTTAAGATCTGAGTGTGTGGGCTCTTCTGAGCCTTGCTGCTACATGGGGATTCAGTTGTCTGAAAAAACGCGTTTATTTCGGGCTGAAAAACACGTTTTGAAAAGTGTACTGTTACTGAACCATAACTTACATGGGGTTGACCAAACTTGCAGAAACATGTTTATTTCTGTTGAAAAACATGTTTTGACACTTTCAGCACACTGGGGTTAAGATCTGAGTGTGTGGGCTCTTCTGAGCCTTGCTGCTACATGGGTATTCAGTTGTCTGAAAAAACGTGTTTATTTCGGGCTGAAAAACACGTTTTGAAAAGTGTACTGTTACTGCCCCATAACTTACATGGGGTTGACCAAACTTGCAGAAACATGTTTATTTCTGCTGAAAAACATGTTTTGAACCTTTCTGCACACTGGGGTTAAGATCTGAGTGTGTGGGCTCTTCTGAGCCTTGCTGCTACATGGGGATTCAGTTGTCTGAAAAAACGCGTTTATTTCGGGCTGAAAAACACGTTTTGAAAAGTGTACTGTTACTGCCCCATAACTTACATGGGGTTGACCAAACTTGCAGAAACATGTTTATTTCTGCTGAAAAACATGTTTTGAACCTTTCTGCACACTGGGGTTAAGATCTGAGTGTGTGGGCTCTTCTGAGCCTTGCTGCTACATGGGTATTCAGTTGTCTGAAAAAACGCGTTTATTTCGGGCTGAAAAACACGTTTTGAAAAGTGTACTGTTACTGCCCCATAACTTACATGGGGTTGACCAAACTTGCAGAAACATGTTTATTTCTGCTGAAAAACATGTTTTGACACTTTCAGCACACTGGGGTTAAGATCTGAGTGTGTGGGCTCTTCTGAGCCTTGCTGCTACATGGGTATTCAGTTGTCTGAAAAAACGCGTTTATTTCGGGCTGAAAAACACGTTTTGAAAAGTGTACTGTTACTGCCCCATAACTTATATGGGGTTGACCAAACTTGCAGAAACATGTTTATTTCTGCTGAAAAACATGTTTTGACACTTTCAGCACACTGGGGTTAAGATCTGAGTGTGTGGGCTCTTCTGAGCCTTGCTGCTACATGGGTATTCAGTTGTCTGAAAAAACGCGTTTATTTCGGGCTGAAAAACACGTTTTGAAAAGTGTACTGTTACTGCCCCATAACTTACATGGGATTGACCAAACTTGCAGAAACATGTTTATTTCTGCTGAAAAACATGTTTTGAACCTTTCTGCACACTGGGGTTAAGATCTGAGTGTGTGGGCTCTTCTGAGCCTTGCTGCTACATGGGGATTCAGTTGTCTGAAAAAACGCGTTTATTTCGGGCTGTAAAACACGTTTTGCAGAGTGTACTGTTACTGCCCCATAACTTACATGGGGTTGACCAAACTTGCAGAAACATGTTTATTTCTGCTGAAAAACACGTTTTGACCCTTTCTGCACACTGGGGTTAAGATCTGAGTGTGTGGGCTCTTCTGAGCCTTGCTGCTACATGGGTATTCAGTTGTCTGAAAAAACGTGTTTATTTCGGGCTGAAAAACACGTTTTGAAAAGTGTACTGTTACTGCCCCATAACTTACATGGGGTTGACCAAACTTGCAGAAACATGTTTATTTCTGCTGAAAAACATGTTTTGAACCTTTCTGCACACTGGGGTTAAGATCTGAGTGTGTGGGCTCTTCTGAGCCTTGCTGCTACATGGGGATTCAGTTGTCTGAAAAAACGCGTTTATTTCGGGCTGAAAAACACGTTTTGAAAAGTGTACTGTTACTGCCCCATAACTTACATGGGGTTGACCAAACTTGCAGAAACATGTTTATTTCTGCTGAAAAACATGTTTTGAACCTTTCTGCACACTGGGGTTAAGATCTGAGTGTGTGGGCTCTTCTGAGCCTTGCTGCTACATGGGTATTCAGTTGTCTGAAAAAACGCGTTTATTTCGGGCTGAAAAACACGTTTTGAAAAGTGTACTGTTACTGCCCCATAACTTACATGGGGTTGACCAAACTTGCAGAAACATGTTTATTTCTGCTGAAAAACATGTTTTGACACTTTCAGCACACTGGGGTTAAGATCTGAGTGTGTGGGCTCTTCTGAGCCTTGCTGCTACATGGGTATTCAGTTGTCTGAAAAAACGCGTTTATTTCGGGCTGAAAAACACGTTTTGAAAAGTGTACTGTTACTGCCCCATAACTTATATGGGGTTGACCAAACTTGCAGAAACATGTTTATTTCTGCTGAAAAACATGTTTTGACACTTTCAGCACACTGGGGTTAAGATCTGAGTGTGTGGGCTCTTCTGAGCCTTGCTGCTACATGGGTATTCAGTTGTCTGAAAAAACGCGTTTATTTCGGGCTGAAAAACACGTTTTGAAAAGTGTACTGTTACTGCCCCATAACTTACATGGGGTTTACCAAACTTGCAGAAACATGTTTATTTCTGCTGAAAAACATGTTTTGAGCCTTTCTGCACACTGGGGTTAAGATCTGAGTGTGTGGGCTCTTCTGAGCCTTGCTGCTACATGGGTATTCAGTTGTCTGAAAAAACGCGTTTATTTCGGGCTGAAAAACACGTTTTGAAAAGTGTACTGTTACTGCCCCATAACTTACATGGGGTTGACCAAACTTGCAGAAACATGTTTATTTCTGCTGAAAAACATGTTTTGAACCTTTCTGCACACTGGGGTTAAGATCTGAGTGTGTGGGCTCTTCTGAGCCTTGCTGCTACATGGGTATTCAGTTGTCTGAAAAAACGCGTTTATTTCGGGCTGAAAAACACGTTTTGAAAAGTGTACTGTTACTGCCCCATAACTTACATGGGGTTGACCAAACTTGCAGAAACATGTTTATTTCTGCTGAAAAACATGTTTTGACACTTTCAGCACACTGGGGTTAAGATCTGAGTGTGTGGGCTCTTCTGAGCCTTGCTGCTACATGGGTATTCAGTTGTCTGAAAAAACGCGTTTATTTCGGGCTGAAAAACACGTTTTGCAGAGTGTACTGTTACTGCCCCATAACTTACATGGGGTTGACCAAACTTGCAGAAACATGTTTATTTCTGCTGAAAAACACGTTTTGACCCTTTCTGCACACTGGGGTTAAGATCTGAGTGTGTGGGCTCTTCTGAGCCTTGCTGCTACATGG
This sequence comes from Lepisosteus oculatus, assembly GCF_040954835.1. Lineage (NCBI taxonomy): Eukaryota > Metazoa > Chordata > Actinopteri > Semionotiformes > Lepisosteidae > Lepisosteus > Lepisosteus oculatus. The sequence goes on from NW_027167980.1 coordinate 30,647, forward strand.
GTATTCAGTTGTCTGAAAAAACGCGTTTATTTCGGGCTGAAAAACACGTTTTGAAAAGTGTACTGTTACTGCCCCATAACTTACATGGGGTTGACCAAACTTGCAGAAACATGTTTATTTCTGCTGAAAAACATGTTTTGACACTTTCAGCACACTGGGGTTAAGATCTGAGTGTGTGGGCTCTTCTGAGCCTCGCTGCTACATGGGGATTCAGTTGTCTGAAAAAACGCGATTATTTCGGGCTGAAAAACACGTTTTGAAAAGTGTACTGTTACTGCCCCATAACTTACATGGGGTTGACCAAACTTGCAGAAACATGTTTATTTCTGCTGAAAAACATGTTTTGAACCTTTCTGCACACTGGGGTTAAGATCTGAGTGTGTGGGCTCTTCTGAGCCTTGCTGCTACATGGGTATTCAGTTGTCTGAAAAAACGCGTTTATTTCGGGCTGAAAAACACGTTTTGAAAAGTGTACTGTTACTGCCCCATAACTTACATGGGGTTGACCAAACTTGCAGAAACATGTTTATTTCTGCTGAAAAACATGTTTTGACACTTTCAGCACACTGGGGTTAAGCTCTGAGTGTGTGGGCTCTTCTGAGCCTTGCTGCTACATGGGGATTCAGTTGTCTGAAAAAACGCGTTTATTTCGGGCTGAAAAACACGTTTTGAAAAGTGTACTGTTACTGCCCCATAACTTACATGGGGTTGACCAAACTTGCAGAAACATGTTTATTTCTGCTGAAAAACATGTTTTGACACTTTCAGCACACTGGGGTTAAGATCTGAGTGTGTGGGCTCTTCTGAGCCTTGCTGCTACATGGGGATTCAGTTGTCTGAAAAAACGCGTTTATTTCGGGCTGAAAAACACGTTTTGAAAAGTGTACTGTTACTGCCCCATAACTTACATAGGGTTGACCAAACTTGCAGAAACATGTTTATTTCTGCTGAAAAACATGTTTTGACACTTTCAGCACACTGGGGTTAAGATCTGAGTGTGTGGGCTCTTCTGAGCCTTGCTGCTACATGGGGATTCAGTTGTCTGAAAAAACGCGTTTATTTCGGGCTGAAAAACACGTTTTGAAAAGTGTACTGTTACTGCCCCATAACTTACATGTGGTTGACCAAACTTGCAGAAACATGTTTATTTCTGCTGAAAAACATGTTTTTACACTTTCAGCACACTGGGGTTAAGATCTGAGTGTTTGGGCTCTTCTGAGACTTGCTGCTACATGGGTATTCAGTTGTCTGAAAAAACGCGTTTATTTCGGGCTGAAAAACACGTTTTGAAAAGTGTACTGTTACTGCCCCATAACTTACATGGGGTTGACCAAACTTGCAGAAACATGTTTATTTCTGCTGAAAATCATGTTTTGACACTTTCAGCACACTGGGGTTAAGATCTGAGTGTGTGGGCTCTTCTGAGCCTTGCTGCTACATGGGTATTCAGTTGTCTGAAAAAACGCGTTTATTTCGGGCTGAAAAACACGTTTTGAAAAGTGTACTGTTACTGCCCCATAACTTACATGGGGTTGACCAAACTTGCAGAAACATGTTTATTTCTGCTGAAAAACATGTTTTGACACTTTCAGCACACTGGGGTTAAGATCTGAGTGTGTGGGCTCTTCTGAGCCTTGCTGCTACATGGGTATTCAGTTGTCTGAAAAAACGCGTTTATTTCGGGCTGAAAAACACGTTTTGAAAAGTGTACTGTTACTGCCCCATAACTTACATGGGGTTGACCAAACTTGCAGAAACATGTTTATTTCTGCTGAAAAACATGTTTTGACACTTTCAGCACACTGGGGTTAAGATCTGAGTGTGTGGGCTCTTCTGAGCCTTGCTGCTACATGGGTATTCAGTTGTCTGAAAAAACGCGTTTATTTCGGGCTGAAAAACACGTTTTGAAAAGTGTACTGTTACTGCCCCATAACTTACATGGGGTTGACCAAACTTGCAGAAACATGTTTATTTCTGCTGAAAAACATGTTTTGACACTTTCAGCACACTGGGGTTAAGATCTGAGTGTGTGGGCTCTTCTGAGCCTTGCTGCTACATGGGTATTCAGTTGTCTGAAAAAACGCGTTTATTTCGGGCTGAAAAACACGTTTTGAAAAGTGTACTGTTACTGCCCCATAACTTACATGGGGTTGACCAAACTTGCAGAAACATGTTTATTTCTGCTGAAAAACATGTTTTGAACCTTTCTGCACACTGGGGTTAAGATCTGAGTGTGTGGGCTCTTCTGAGCCTTGCTGCTACATGGGTATTCAGTTGTCTGAAAAAACGCGTTTATTTCGGGCTGAAAAACACGTTTTGAAAAGTGTACTGTTACTGCCCCATAACTTACATGGGGTTGACCAAACTTGCAGAAACATGTTTATTTCTGCTGAAAAACATGTTTTGACACTTTCAGCACACTGGGGTTAAGATCTGAGTGTGTGGGCTCTTCTGAGCCTTGCTGCTACATGGGTATTCAGTTGTCTGAAAAAACGCGTTTATTTCGGGCTGAAAAACACGTTTTGAAAAGTGTACTGTTACTGCCCCATAACTTACATGGGGTTGACCAAACTTGCAGAAACATGTTTATTTCTGCTGAAAAACATGTTTTGAGCCTTTCTGCACACTGGGGTTAAGATCTGAGTGTGTGGGCTCTTCTGAGCCTTGCTGCTACATGGGTATTCAGTTGTCTGAAAAAACGCGTTTATTTCGGGCTGAAAAACACGTTTTGAAAAGTGTACTGTTACTGCCCCATAACTTACATGGGGTTGACCAAACTTGCAGAAACATGTTTATTTCTGCTGAAAAACATGTTTTGAACCTTTCTGCACACTGGGGTTAAGATCTGAGTGTGTGGGCTCTTCTGAGCCTTGCTGCTACATGGGGATTCAGTTGTCTGAAAAAACGCGTTTATTTCGGGCTGAAAAACACGTTTTGAAAAGTGTACTGTTACTGCCCCATAACTTACATGGGGTTGACCAAACTTGCAGAAACATGTTTATTTCTGCTGAAAAACATGTTTTGACACTTTCAGCACACTGGGGTTAAGATCTGAGTGTGTGGGCTCTTCTGAGCCTTGCTGCTACATGGGGATTCAGTTGTCTGAAAAAACGCGTTTATTTCGGGCTGAAAAACACGTTTTGCAGAGTGTACTGTTACTGCCCCATAACTTACATGGGGTTGACCAAACTTGCAGAAACATGTTTATTTCTGCTGAAAAACACGTTTTGACCCTTTCTGCACACTGGGGTTAAGATCTGAGTGTGTGGGCTCTTCTGAGCCTTGCTGCTACATGGGTATTCAGTTGTCTGAAAAAACGCGTTTATTTCGGGCTGAAAAACACGTTTTGAAAAGTGTACTGTTACTGCCCCATAACTTACATGGGGTTGACCAAACTTGCAGAAACATGTTTATTTCTGCTGAAAAACATGTTTTGACACTTTCAGCACACTGGGGTTAAAATCTGAGTGTGTGGGCTCTTCTGAGCCTTGCTGCTACATGGGTATTCAGTTGTCTGAAAAAACGTGTTTATTTCGGGCTGAAAAACACGTTTTGAAAAGTGTACTGTTACTGCCCCATAACTTACATGGGGTTGACCAAACTTGCAGAAACATGTTTATTTCTGCTGAAAAACATGTTTTGAGCCTTTCTGCACACTGGGGTTAAGATCTGAGTGTGTGGGCTCTTCTGAGCCTTGCTGCTACATGGGTATTCAGTTGTCTGAAAAAACGCGTTTATTTCGGGCTGAAAAACACGTTTTGAAAAGTGTACTGTTACTGCCCCATAACTTACATGGGGTTGACCAAACTTGCAGAAACATGTTTATTTCTGCTGAAAAACATGTTTTGACACTTTCAGCACACTGGGGTTAAGATCTGAGTGTGTGGGCTCTTCTGAGCCTTGCTGCTACATGGGTATTCAGTTGTCTGAAAAAACGCGTTTATTTCGGGCTGAAAAACACGTTTTGAAAAGTGTACTGTTACTGCCCCATAACTTACATGGGGTTGACCAAACTTGCAGAAACATGTTTATTTCTGCTGAAAAACATGTTTTGACACTTTCAGCACACTGGGGTTAAGATCTGAGTGTGTGGGCTCTTCTGAGCCTTGCTGCTACATGGGTATTCAGTTGTCTGAAAAAACGCGTTTATTTCGGGCTGAAAAACACGTTTTGCAGAGTGTACTGTTACTGCCCCATAACTTACATGGGGTTGACCAAACTTGCAGAAACATGTTTATTTCTGCTGAAAAACATGTTTTGACACTTTCAGCACACTGGGGTTAAGATCTGAGTGTGTGGGCTCTTCTGAGCCTCGCTGCTACATGGGGATTCAGTTGTCTGAAAAAACGCGATTATTTCGGGCTGAAAAACACGTTTTGAAAAGTGTACTGTTACTGCCCCATAACTTACATGGGGTTGACCAAACTTGCAGAAACATGTTTATTTCTGCTGAAAAACATGTTTTGAACCTTTCTGCACACTGGGGTTAAGATCTGAGTGTGTGGGCTCTTCTGAGCCTTGCTGCTACATGGGTATTCAGTTGTCTGAAAAAACGCGTTTATTTCGGGCTGAAAAACACGTTTTGAAAAGTGTACTGTTACTGCCCCATAACTTACATGGGGTTGACCAAACTTGCAGAAACATGTTTATTTCTGCTGAAAAACATGTTTTGACACTTTCAGCACACTGGGGTTAAGATCTGAGTGTGTGGGCTCTTCTGAGCCTTGCTGCTACATGGGTATTCAGTTGTCTGAAAAAACGCGTTTATTTCGGGCTGAAAAACACGTTTTGAAAAGTGTACTGTTACTGCCCCATAACTTACATGGGGTTGACCAAACTTGCAGAAACATGTTTATTTCTGCTGAAAAACATGTTTTGACACTTTCAGCACACTGGGGTTAAGCTCTGAGTGTGTGGGCTCTTCTGAGCCTTGCTGCTACATGGGGATTCAGTTGTCTGAAAAAACGCGTTTATTTCGGGCTGAAAAACACGTTTTGAAAAGTGTACTGTTACTGCCCCATAACTTACATGGGGTTGACCAAACTTGCAGAAACATGTTTATTTCTGCTGAAAAACATGTTTTGACACTTTCAGCACACTGGGGTTAAGATCTGAGTGTGTGGGCTCTTCTGAGCCTTGCTGCTACATGGGGATTCAGTTGTCTGAAAAAACGCGTTTATTTCGGGCTGAAAAACACGTTTTGAAAAGTGTACTGTTACTGCCCCATAACTTACATGGGGTTGACCAAACTTGCAGAAACATGTTTATTTCTGCTGAAAAACATGTTTTGACACTTTCAGCACACTGGGGTTAAGATCTGAGTGTGTGGGCTCTTCTGAGCCTTGCTGCTACATGGGGATTCAGTTGTCTGAAAAAACGCGTTTATTTCGGGCTGAAAAACACGTTTTGAAAAGTGTACTGTTACTGCCCCATAACTTACATGTGGTTGACCAAACTTGCAGAAACATGTTTATTTCTGCTGAAAAACATGTTTTTACACTTTCAGCACACTGGGGTTAAGATCTGAGTGTTTGGGCTCTTCTGAGACTTGCTGCTACATGGGTATTCAGTTGTCTGAAAAAACGCGTTTATTTCGGGCTGAAAAACACGTTTTGAAAAGTGTACTGTTACTGCCCCATAACTTACATGGGGTTGACCAAACTTGCAGAAACATGTTTATTTCTGCTGAAAAACATGTTTTGACACTTTCAGCACACTGGGGTTAAGATCTGAGTGTGTGGGCTCTTCTGAGCCTTGCTGCTACATGGGTATTCAGTTGTCTGAAAAAACGCGTTTATTTCGGGCTGAAAAACACGTTTTGAAAAGTGTACTGTTACTGCCCCATAACTTACATGGGGTTGACCAAACTTGCAGAAACATGTTTATTTCTGCTGAAAAACATGTTTTGACACTTTCAGCACACTGGGGTTAAGATCTGAGTGTGTGGGCTCTTCTGAGCCTTGCTGCTACATGGGTATTCAGTTGTCTGAAAAAACGCGTTTATTTCGGGCTGAAAAACACGTTTTGAAAAGTGTACTGTTACTGCCCCATAACTTACATGGGGTTGACCAAACTTGCAGAAACATGTTTATTTCTGCTGAAAAACATGTTTTGACACTTTCAGCACACTGGGGTTAAGATCTGAGTGTGTGGGCTCTTCTGAGCCTTGCTGCTACATGGGGATTCAGTTGTCTGAAAAAACGCGTTTATTTCGGGCTGAAAAACACGTTTTGCAGAGTGTACTGTTACTGCCCCATAACTTACATGGGGTTGACCAAACTTGCAGAAACATGTTTATTTCTGCTGAAAAACACGTTTTGACCCTTTCTGCACACTGGGGTTAAGATCTGAGTGTGTGGGCTCTTCTGAGCCTTGCTGCTACATGGGTATTCAGTTGTCTGAAAAAACGCGTTTATTTCGGGCTGAAAAACACGTTTTGAAAAGTGTACTGTTACTGCCCCATAACTTACATGGGGTTGACCAAACTTGCAGAAACATGTTTATTTCTGCTGAAAAACATGTTTTGACACTTTCAGCACACTGGGGTTAAGATCTGAGTGTGTGGGCTCTTCTGAGCCTTGCTGCTACATGGGTATTCAGTTGTCTGAAAAAACGCGTTTATTTCGGGCTGAAAAACACGTTTTGCAGAGTGTACTGTTACTGCCCCATAACTTACATGGGGTTGACCAAACTTGCAGAAACATGTTTATTTCTGCTGAAAAACACGTTTTGACCCTTTCTGCACACTGGGGTTAAGATCTGAGTGTGTGGGCTCTTCTGAGCCTTGCTGCTACATGGGTATTCAGTTGTCTGAAAAAACGCGTTTATTTCGGGCTGAAAAACACGTTTTGAAAAGTGTACTGTTACTGCCCCATAACTTACATGGGGTTGACCAAACTTGCAGAAACATGTTTATTTCTGCTGAAAAACATGTTTTGACACTTTCAGCACACTGGGGTTAAGATCTGAGTGTGTGGGCTCTTCTGAGCCTTGCTGCTACATGGGTATTCAGTTGTCTGAAAAAACGCGTTTATTTCGGGCTGAAAAACACGTTTTGAAAAGTGTACTGTTACTGCCCCATAACTTACATGGGGTTGACCAAACTTGCAGAAACATGTTTATTTCTGCTGAAAAACATGTTTTGAACCTTTCTGCACACTGGGGTTAAGATCTGAGTGTGTGGGCTCTTCTGAGCCTTGCTGCTACATGGGGATTCAGTTGTCTGAAAAAACGCGTTTATTTCGGGCTGAAAAACACGTTTTGAAAAGTGTACTGTTACTGCCCCATAACTTACATGGGGTTGACCAAACTTGCAGAAACATGTTTATTTCTGCTGAAAAACATGTTTTGACACTTTCAGCACACTGGGGTTAAGCTCTGAGTGTGTGGGCTCTTCTGAGCCTTGCTGCTACATGGGTATTCAGTTGTCTGAAAAACGCGTTTATTTCGGGCTGAAAAACACGTTTTGAAAAGTGTACTGTTACTGCCCCATAACTTACATGGGGTTGACCAAACTTGCAGAAACATGTTTATTTCTGCTGAAAAACATGTTTTGAACCTTTCTGCACACTGGGGTTAAGATCTGAGTGTGTGGGCTCTTCTGAGACTTGCTGCTACATGGGGATTCAGTTGTCTGAAAAAACGCGTTTATTTCGGGCTGAAAAACACGTTTTGAAAAGTGTACTGTTACTGCCCCATAACTTACATGGGGTTGACCAAACTTGCAGAAACATGTTTATTTCTGCTGAAAAACATGTTTTGACACTTTCAGCACACTGGGGTTAAGATCTGAGTGTGTGGGCTCTTCTGAGCCTTGCTGCTACATGGGGATTCAGTTGTCTGAAAAAACGCGTTTATTTCGGGCTGAAAAACACGTTTTGCAGAGTGTACTGTTACTGCCCCATAACTTACATGGGGTTGACCAAACTTGCAGAAACATGTTTATTTCTGCTGAAAAACACGTTTTGACCCTTTCTGCACACTGGGGTTAAGAGCTGAGTGTGTGGGCTCTTCTGAGACTTGCTGCTACATGGGGATTCAGTTGTCTGAAAAAACGCGTTTATTTCGGGCTGAAAAAACACGTTTGAAAAGTGTACTGTTACTGAACCATAACTTACATGGGGTTGACCAAACTTGCAGAAACATGTTTATTTCTGTTGAAAAACATGTTTTGACACTTTCAGCACACTGGGGTTAAGATCTGAGTGTGTGGGCTCTTCTGAGCCTTGCTGCTACATGGGTATTCAGTTGTCTGAAAAAACGTGTTTATTTCGGGCTGAAAAACACGTTTTGAAAAGTGTACTGTTACTGCCCCATAACTTACATGGGGTTGACCAAACTTGCAGAAACATGTTTATTTCTGCTGAAAAACATGTTTTGAACCTTTCTGCACACTGGGGTTAAGATCTGAGTGTGTGGGCTCTTCTGAGCCTTGCTGCTACATGGGGATTCAGTTGTCTGAAAAAACGCGTTTATTTCGGGCTGAAAAACACGTTTTGAAAAGTGTACTGTTACTGCCCCATAACTTACATGGGGTTGACCAAACTTGCAGAAACATGTTTATTTCTGCTGAAAAACATGTTTTGAACCTTTCTGCACACTGGGGTTAAGATCTGAGTGTGTGGGCTCTTCTGAGCCTTGCTGCTACATGGGTATTCAGTTGTCTGAAAAAACGCGTTTATTTCGGGCTGAAAAACACGTTTTGAAAAGTGTACTGTTACTGCCCCATAACTTACATGGGGTTGACCAAACTTGCAGAAACATGTTTATTCTGCTGAAAACATGTTTTGACACTTTCAGCACACTGGGGTTAAGATCTGAGTGTGTGGGCTCTTCTGAGCCTTGCTGCTACATGGGTATTCAGTTGTCTGAAAAAACGCGTTTATTTCGGGCTGAAAAACACGTTTTGAAAAGTGTACTGTTACTGCCCCATAACTTATATGGGGTTGACCAAACTTGCAGAAACATGTTTATTTCTGCTGAAAAACATGTTTTGACACTTTCAGCACACTGGGGTTAAGATCTGAGTGTGTGGGCTCTTCTGAGCCTTGCTGCTACATGGGTATTCAGTTGTCTGAAAAAACGCGTTTATTTCGGGCTGAAAAACACGTTTTGAAAAGTGTACTGTTACTGCCCCATAACTTACATGGGGTTGACCAAACTTGCAGAAACATGTTTATTTCTGCTGAAAAACATGTTTTGAAACCTTTCTGCACACTGGGGTTAAGATCTGAGTGTGTGGGCTCTTCTGAGCCTTGCTGCTACATGGGGATTCAGTTGTCTGAAAAAACGCGTTTATTTCGGGCTGTAAAACACGTTTGCAGAGTGTACTGTTTACTGCCCCATAACTTACATGGGGTTGACCAAACTTGCAGAAACATGTTTATTTCTGCTGAAAAACACGTTTTGACCCTTTTCTGCACACTGGGGTTAAGATCTGAGTGTGTGGGCTCTTCTGAGCCTTGCTGCTACATGGGATTCAGTTGTCTGAAAAAACGTGTTTATTTCGGGCTGAAAAACACGTTTTGAAAAGTGTACTGTTACTGCCCCATAACTTACATGGGGTTGACCAAACTTGCAGAAACATGTTTATTTCTGCTGAAAAACATGTTTTGAACCTTTCTGCACACTGGGGTTAAGATCTGAGTGTGTGGGCTCTTCTGAGCCTTGCTGCTACATGGGGATTCAGTTGTCTGAAAAAAACGCGTTTATTTCGGGCTGAAAAACACGTTTTGAAAAGTGTACTGTTACTGCCCCATAACTTACATGGGGTTGACCAAACTTGCAGAAACATGTTTATTTCTGCTGAAAAACATGTTTTGAACCTTTCTGCACACTGGGGTTAAGATCTGAGTGTGTGGGCTCTTCTGAGCCTTGCTGCTACATGGGTATTCAGTTGTCTGAAAAAAACGCGTTTATTTCGGGCTGAAAACACGTTTTGAAAAGTGTACTGTTACTGCCCCATAACTTACATGGGGTTGACCAAACTTGCAGAAACATGTTTATTTCTGCTGAAAAACATGTTTTGACACTTTCAGCACACTGGGGTTAAGATCTGAGTGTGTGGGCTCTTCTGAGCCTTGCTGCTACATGGGTATTCAGTTGTCTGAAAAAACGCGTTTATTTCGGGCTGAAAAACACGTTTTGAAAAGTGTACTGTTACTGCCCCATAACTTATATGGGTTGACCAAACTTGCAGAAACATGTTTATTTCTGCTGAAAAACATGTTTTGACACTTTCAGCACACTGGGGTTAAGATCTGAGTGTGTGGGCTCTTCTGAGCCCTTGCTGCTACATGGGTATTCAGTTGTCTGAAAAAACGCGTTTATTTCGGGCTGAAAAACACGTTTTGAAAAGTGTACTGTTACTGCCCCATAACTTACATGGGTTGACCAAACTTGCAGAAAACATGTTTATTTCTGCTGAAAAACATGTTTTGAGCCTTTCTGCACACTGGGGTTAAGATCTGAGTGTGTGGGCTCTTCTGAGCCTTGCTGCTACATGGGTATTCAGTTGTCTGAAAAACGCGTTTATTTCGGCTGAAAAACACGTTTTGAAAAGTGTACTGTTACTGCCCCATAACTTACATGGGGTTGACCAAACTTGCAGAAACATGTTTATTTCTGCTGAAAAAACATGTTTTGAACCTTTCTGCACACTGGGGTTAAGATCTGAGTGTGTGGGCTCTTCTGAGCCTTGCTGCTACATGGGGATTCAGTTGTCTGAAAAACGCGTTTATTCGGGCTGAAAAACACGTTTTGAAAAGTGTACTGTTACTGCCCCATAACTTACATGGGGTTGACCAAACTTGCAGAAACATGTTTATTTCTGCTGAAAAACATGTTTTGACACTTTCAGCACACTGGGGTTAAGATCTGAGTGTGTGGGCTCTTCTGAGCCTTGCTGCTACATGGGGATTCAGTTGTCTGAAAAACGCGTTTATTTCGGGCTGAAAAACACGTTTTGCAGAGTGTACTGTTACTGCCCCATAACTTACATGGGGTTGACCAAACTTGCAGAAACATGTTTATTTCTGCTGAAAAACATGTTTTGACACTTTCAGCACACTGGGGTTAAAATCTGAGTGTGTGGGCTCTTCTGAGCCTTGCTGCTACATGGGTATTCAGTTGTCTGAAAAAACGTGTTTATTTCGGGCTGAAAAACACGTTTTGAAAAGTGTACTGTTACTGCCCCATAACTTACATGGGGTTGACCAAACTTGCAGAAACATGTTTATTTCTGCTGAAAAACATGTTTTGAGCCTTTCTGCACACTGGGGTTAAGATCTGAGTGTGTGGGCTCTTCTGAGCCTTGCTGCTACATGGGTATTCAGTTGTCTGAAAAAACGCGTTTATTTCGGGCTGAAAAACACGTTTTTGAAAAGTGTACTGTTACTGCCCCATAACTTACATGGGGTTGACCAAACGTGCAGAAAACATGTTTATTTCTGCTGAAAAACATGTTTTGACACTTTCAGCACACTGGGGTTAAGATCTGAGTGTGTGGGCTCTTCTGAGCCTTGCTGCTACATGGGTATTCAGTTGTCTGAAAAACGCGTTTATTTCGGGCTGAAAACACGTTTTGAAAAGTGTACTGTTACTGCCCCATAACTTACATGGGGTTGACCAAACTTGCAGAAACATGTTTATTTCTGCTGAAAAACATGTTTTGACCTTTCTGCACACTGGGGTTAAGATCTGAGTGTGTGGGCTCTTCTGAGCCTTGCTGCTACATGGGGATTCAGTTGTCTGAAAAAACGCGTTTATTTCGGGCTGAAAAACACGTTTTGAAAAGTGTACTGTTACTACCCCATAACTTACATGGGGTTGACCAAACTTGCAGAAACATGTTTATTTCTGCTGAAAAACATGTTTTGAACCTTTCTGCACACTGGGGTTAAGATCTGAGTGTGTGGGCTCTTCTGAGCCTTGCTGCTACATGGGTATTCAGTTGTCTGAAAAAACGCGTTTATTTCGGGCTGAAAAACACGTTTTGAAAAGTGTACTGTTACTGCCCCATAACTTACATGGGGTTGACCAAACTTGCAGAAACATGTTTATTTCTGCTGAAAAACATGTTTTGACACTTTCAGCACACTGGGGTTAAGATCTGAGTGTGTGGGCTCTTCTGAGCCTTGCTGCTACATGGGTATTCAGTTGTCTGAAAAACGCGTTTATTTCGGGCTGAAAAACACGTTTGAAAAGTGTACTGTTACTGCCCCATAACTTACATGGGGTTGACCAAACTTGCAGAAACATGTTTATTTCTGCTGAAAAACATGTTTTGACACTTTCAGCACACTGGGGTTAAGCTCTGAGTGTGTGGGCTCTTCTGAGCCTTGCTGCTACATGGGTATTCAGTTGTCTGAAAAACGCGTTTATTTCGGGCTGAAAAACACGTTTTGAAAAGTGTACTGTTACTGCCCCATAACTTACATGGGGTTGACCAAACTTGCAGAAACATGTTTATTTCTGCTGAAAAACATGTTTTGAACCTTTCTGCACACTGGGGTTAAGATCTGAGTGTGTGGGCTCTTCTGAGACTTGCTGCTACATGGGGATTCAGTTGTCTGAAAAAAACGCGTTTATTTCGGGCTGAAAAACACGTTTTGAAAAGTGTACTGTTACTGCCCCATAACTTACATGGGGTTGACCAAACTTGCAGAAACATGTTTATTTCTGCTGAAAACATGTTTTGACACTTTCAGCACACTGGGGTTAAGATCTGAGTGTGTGGGCTCTTCTGAGCCTTGCTGCTACATGGGGATTCAGTTGTCTGAAAAACGCGTTATTTCGGGCTGAAAAACACGTTTTGCAGAGTGTACTGTTACTGCCCCATAACTTACATGGGGTTGACCAAACTTGCAGAAACATGTTTATTTCTGCTGAAAAACACGTTTTGACCCTTTCTGCACACTGGGGTTAAGAGCTGAGTGTGTGGGCTCTTCTGAGACTTGCTGCTACATGGGGATCAGTTGTCTGAAAAACGCGTTTATTTCGGGCTGAAAAACACGTTTTGAAAAGTGTACTGTTACTGAACCTTAACTTACATGGGGTTGACCAAACTTGCAGAAACATGTTTATTTCTGTTGAAAAACATGTTTGACACTTTCAGCACACTGGGGTTAAGATCTGAGTGTGTGGGCTCTTCTGAGCCTTGCTGCTACATGGGTATTCAGTTGTCTGAAAAAACGTGTTTATTTCGGGCTGAAAAACACGTTTTGAAAAGTGTACTGTTACTGCCCCATAACTTACATGGGGTTGACCAAACTTGCAGAAACATGTTTATTTCTGCTGAAAAACATGTTTTGAACCTTTCTGCACACTGGGGTTAAGATCTGAGTGTGTGGGCTCTTCTGAGCCTTGCTGCTACATGGGGATTCAGTTGTCTGAAAAAACGCGTTTATTTCGGGCTGAAAAACACGTTTTGAAAAGTGTACTGTTACTGCCCCATAACTTACATGGGGTTGACCAAACTTGCAGAAACATGTTTATTTCTGCTGAAAAACATGTTTTGAACCTTTCTGCACACTGGGGTTAAGATCTGAGTGTGTGGGCTCTTCTGAGCCTTGCTGCTACATGGGTATTCAGTTGTCTGAAAAAACGCGTTTATTTCGGGCTGAAAAACACGTTTTGAAAAGTGTACTGTTACTGCCCCATAACTTACATGGGGTTGACCAAACTTGCAGAAACATGTTATTTCTGCTGAAAAACATGTTTTGACACTTTCTGCACACTGGGTTAAGATCTGAGTGTGTGGGCTCTTCTGAGCCTTGCTGCTACATGGGGATTCAGTTGTCTGAAAAAACGCGTTTATTTCGGGCTGTAAAACACGTTTTGCAGAGTGTACTGTTACTGCCCCATAACTTACATGGGGTTGACCAAACTTGCAGAAACATGTTTATTTCTGCTGAAAAACACGTTTTGACCCTTTCTGCACACTGGGGTTAAGATCTGAGTGTGTGGGCTCTTCTGAGCCTTGCTGCTACATGGGTATTCAGTTGTCTGAAAAAACGTGTTTATTTCGGGCTGAAAAACACGTTTTGAAAAGTGTACTGTTACTGCCCCATAACTTACATGGGGTTGACCAAACTTGCAGAAACATGTTTATTTCTGCTGAAAAACATGTTTTGAACCTTTCTGCACACTGGGGTTAAGATCTGAGTGTGTGGGCTCTTCTGAGCCTTGCTGCTACATGGGGATTCAGTTGTCTGAAAAAACGCGTTTATTTCGGGCTGAAAAACACGTTTTGAAAAGTGTACTGTTACTGCCCCATAACTTACATGGGGTTGACCAAACTTGCAGAAACATGTTTATTTCTGCTGAAAAACATGTTTTGAACCTTTCTGCACACTGGGGTTAAGATCTGAGTGTGTGGGCTCTTCTGAGCCTTGCTGCTACATGGGTATTCAGTTGTCTGAAAAAACGCGTTTATTTCGGGCTGAAAAACACGTTTTGAAAAGTGTACTGTTACTGCCCCATAACTTACATGGGGTTGACCAAACTTGCAGAAACATGTTTATTTCTGCTGAAAAACATGTTTTGACACTTTCAGCACACTGGGGTTAAGATCTGAGTGTGTGGGCTCTTCTGAGCCTTGCTGCTACATGGGTATTCAGTTGTCTGAAAAAACGCGTTTATTTCGGGCTGAAAACACGTTTTGAAAGTGTACTGTTACTGCCCCATAACTTATATGGGGTTGACCAAACTTGCAGAAACATGTTTATTTCTGCTGAAAAACATGTTTTGACACTTTCAGCACACTGGGGTTAAGATCTGAGTGTGTGGGCTCTTCTGAGCCTTGCTGCTACATGGGTATTCAGTTGTCTGAAAAAACGCGTTTATTTCGGGCTGAAAAACACGTTTTGAAAAGTGTACTGTTACTGCCCCATAACTTACATGGGGTTGACCAAACTTGCAGAAACATGTTTATTTCTGCTGAAAAACATGTTTTGAGCCTTTCTGCACACTGGGGTTAAGATCTGAGTGTGTGGGCTCTTCTGAGCCTTGCTGCTACATGGGTATTCAGTTGTCTGAAAAACGCGTTTATTTCGGGCTGAAAAACACGTTTTGAAAAGTGTACTGTTACTGCCCCATAACTTACATGGGGTTGACCAAACTTGCAGAAACATGTTTATTTCTGCTGAAAAACATGTTTTGACACTTTCAGCACACTGGGGTTAAGATCTGAGTGTGTGGGCTCTTCTGAGCCTTGCTGCTACATGGGGATTCAGTTGTCTGAAAAAACGCGTTTATTTCGGGCTGAAAAACACGTTTTGCAGAGTGTACTGTTACTGCCCCATAACTTACATGGGGTTGACCAAACTTGCAGAAACATGTTTATTTCTGCTGAAAAACACGTTTTGACCCTTTCTGCACACTGGGGTTAAGATCTGAGTGTGTGGGCTCTTCTGAGCCTTGCTGCTACATGGGTATTCAGTTGTCTGAAAAAACGCGTTTATTTCGGGCTGAAAAACACGTTTTGAAAAGTGTACTGTTACTGCCCATAACTTACATGGGGTTGACCAAACTTGCAGAAACATGTTTATTTCTGCTGAAAAACATGTTTTGACACTTTCAGCACACTGGGGTTAAGATCTGAGTGTGTGGGCTCTACTGAGACTTGCTGCTACATGGGTATTCAGTTGTCTGAAAAAAACGCGTTTATTTCGGGCTGAAAAACACGTTTTGAAAAGTGTACTGTTACTGCCCCATAACTTACATGGGGTTGACCAAACTTGCAGAAACATGTTTATTTCTGCTGAAAATCATGTTTTGACACTTTCAGCACACTGGGGTTAAGATCTGAGTGTGTGGGCTCTTCTGAGCCTTGCTGCTACATGGGTATTCAGTTGTCTGAAAAAAACGCGTTTATTTCGGGCTGAAAAACACGTTTTGAAAAGTGTACTGTTACTGCCCCATAACTTACATGGGGTTGACCAAACTTGCAGAAACATGTTTATTTCTGCTGAAAAACATGTTTGACACTTTCAGCACACTGGGGTTAAGATCTGTGTGTGTGGGCTCTTCTGAGCCTTGCTGCTACATGGGGATTCAGTTGTATGAAAAAACGCGTTTATTTCGGGCTGAAAAACACGTTTTGAAAAGTGTACTGTTACTGCCCCATAACTTACATGGGGTTGACCAAACTTGCAGAAACATGTTTATTTCTGCTGAAAAACATGTTTTGACACTTTCAGCACACTGGGGTTAAGATCTGAGTGTGTGGGCTCTTCTGAGCCTTGCTGCTACATGGGGATTCAGTTGTCTGAAAAAACGCGTTTATTTCGGGCTGAAAACACGTTTTGAAAAGTGTACTGTTACTGAACCATAACTTACATGGGGTTGACCAAACTTGCAGAAACATGTTTATTTCTGTTGAAAAACATGTTTTGACACTTTCAGCACACTGGGGTTAAGATCTGAGTGTGTGGGCTCTTCTGAGCCTTGCTGCTACATGGGTATTCAGTTGTCTGAAAAAACGTGTTTATTTCGGGCTGAAAAACACGTTTTGAAAAGTGTACTGTTACTGCCCCATAACTTACATGGGGTTGACCAAACTTGCAGAAACATGTTTATTTCTGCTGAAAAACATGTTTTGAACCTTTCTGCACACTGGGGTTAAGATCTGAGTGTGTGGGCTCTTCTGAGCCTTGCTGCTACATGGGGATTCAGTTGTCTGAAAAAACGCGTTTATTTCGGGCTGAAAAACACGTTTTGAAAAGTGTACTGTTACTGCCCCATAACTTACATGGGGTTGACCAAACTTGCAGAAACATGTTTATTTCTGCTGAAAAACATGTTTTGACACTTTCAGCACACTGGGGTTAAGATCTGAGTGTGTGGGCTCTTCTGAGCCTTGCTGCTACATGGGTATTCAGTTGTCTGAAAAAACGCGTTTATTTCGGGCTGAAAAACACGTTTTGAAAAGTGTACTGTTACTGCCCCATAACTTATATGGGGTTGACCAAACTTGCAGAAACATGTTTATTTCTGCTGAAAAACATGTTTTGACACTTTCAGCACACTGGGGTTAAGATCTGAGTGTGTGGGCTCTTCTGAGCCTTGCTGCTACATGGGTATTCAGTTGTCTGAAAAAACGCGTTTATTTCGGGCTGAAAAACACGTTTTGAAAAGTGTACTGTTACTGCCCCATAACTTACATGGGATTGACCAAACTTGCAGAAACATGTTTATTTCTGCTGAAAAACATGTTTTGAACCTTTCTGCACACTGGGGTTAAGATCTGAGTGTGTGGGCTCTTCTGAGCCTTGCTGCTACATGGGGATTCAGTTGTCTGAAAAACGCGTTTATTTCGGGCTGTAAAACACGTTTTGCAGAGTGTACTGTTACTGCCCCATAACTTACATGGGGTTGACTTAACTTGCAGAAACATGTTTATTTCTGCTGAAAAACACGTTTTGACCCTTTCTGCACACTGGGTTAAGATCTGAGTGTGTGGGCTCTTCTGAGCCTTGCTGCTACATGGGTATTCAGTTGTCTGAAAAAACGTGTTTATTTCGGGCTGAAAAACACGTTTTGAAAAGTGTACTGTTACTGCCCCATAACTTACATGGGGTTGACCAAACTTGCAGAAACATGTTTATTTCTGCTGAAAAACATGTTTTGAACCTTTCTGCACACTGGGGTTAAGATCTGAGTGTGTGGGCTCTTCTGAGCCTTGCTGCTACATGGGTATTCAGTTGTCTGAAAAAACGCGTTTATTTCGGGCTGAAAAACACGTTTTGAAAAGTGTACTGTTACTGCCCCATAACTTACATGGGGTTGACCAAACTTGCAGAAACATGTTTATTTCTGCTGAAAAACATGTTTTGACACTTTCAGCACACTGGGGTTAAGATCTGAGTGTGTGGGCTCTTCTGAGCCTTGCTGCTACATGGGTATTCAGTTGTCTGAAAAAACGCGTTTATTTCGGGCTGAAAAACACGTTTTGAAAAGTGTACTGTTACTGCCCCATAACTTATATGGGGTTGACCAAACTTGCAGAAACATGTTTATTTCTGCTGAAAAACATGTTTTGACACTTTCAGCACACTGGGGTTAAGATCTGAGTGTGTGGGCTCTTCTGAGCCTTGCTGCTACATGGGTATTCAGTTGTCTGAAAAAACGCGTTTATTTCGGGCTGAAAAAACACGTTTTGAAAAGTGTACTGTTACTGCCCCATAACTTACATGGGGTTGACCAAACTTGCAGAAACATGTTTATTTCTGCTGAAAAACATGTTTTGAGCCTTTCTGCACACTGGGGTTAAGATCTGAGTGTGTGGGCTCTTCTGAGCCTTGCTGCTACATGGGTATTCAGTTGTCTGAAAAACGCGTTTATTTCGGGCTGAAAACACGTTTTGAAAAGTGTACTGTTACTGCCCCATAACTTACATGGGGTTGACCAAACTTGCAGAAACATGTTTATTTCTGCTGAAAAACATGTTTTGAACCTTTCTGCACACTGGGGTTAAGATCTGAGTGTGTGGGCTCTTCTGAGCCTTGCTGCTACATGGGTATTCAGTTGTCTGAAAAAACGCGTTTATTTCGGGCTGAAAAACACGTTTTGAAAAGTGTACTGTTACTGCCCCATAACTTACATGGGGTTGACCAAACTTGCAGAAACATGTTTATTTCTGCTGAAAAACATGTTTTGACACTTTCAGCACACTGGGGTTAAGATCTGAGTGTGTGGGCTCTTCTGAGCCTTGCTGCTACATGGGTATTCAGTTGTCTGAAAAAAACGCGTTTATTTCGGGCTGAAAAACACGTTTTGCAGAGTGTACTGTTACTGCCCCATAACTTACATGGGGTTGACCAAACTTGCAGAAACATGTTTATTTCTGCTGAAAAACACGTTTTGACCCTTTCTGCACACTGGGGTTAAGATCTGAGTGTGTGGGCTCTTCTGAGCCTTGCTGCTACATGGGTATTCAGTTGTCTGAAAAAACGCGTTTATTTCGGGCTGAAAAACACGTTTTGAAAAGTGTACTGTTACTGCCCCATAACTTACATGGGGTTGACCAAACTTGCAGAAACATGTTTATTTCTGCTGAAAAACATGTTTTGACACTTTCAGCACACTGGGGTTAAGATCTGAGTGTGTGGGCTCTTCTGAGCCTCGCTGCTACATGGGGATTCAGTTGTCTGAAAAAACGCGATTATTTCGGGCTGAAAAACACGTTTTGAAAAGTGTACTGTTACTGCACCATAACTTACATGGGGTTGACCAAACTTGCAGAAACATGTTTATTTCTGCTGAAAAACATGTTTTGAACCTTTCTGCACACTGGGGTTAAGATCTGAGTGTGTGGGCTCTTCTGAGCCTTGCTGCTACATGGGTATTCAGTTGTCTGAAAAAACGCGTTTATTTCGGGCTGAAAAACACGTTTTGAAAAGTGTACTGTTACTGCCCCATAACTTACATGGGGTTGACCAAACTTGCAGAAACATGTTTATTTCTGCTGAAAAACATGTTTTGACACTTTCAGCACACTGGGGTTAAGCTCTGAGTGTGTGGGCTCTTCTGAGCCTTGCTGCTACATGGGGATTCAGTTGTCTGAAAAAACGCGTTTATTTCGGGCTGAAAAACACGTTTTGAAAAGTGTACTGTTACTGCCCCATAACTTACATGGGGTTGACCAAACTTGCAGAAACATGTTTATTTCTGCTGAAAAACATGTTTTGACACTTTCAGCACACTGGGGTTAAGATCTGAGTGTGTGGGCTCTTCTGAGCCTTGCTGCTACATGGGGATTCAGTTGTCTGAAAAAACGCGTTTATTTCGGGCTGAAAAACACGTTTTGAAAAGTGTACTGTTACTGCCCCATAACTTACATGGGGTTGACCAAACTTGCAGAAACATGTTTATTTCTGCTGAAAAACATGTTTTGACACTTTCAGCACACTGGGTTAAGATCTGAGTGTGTGGGCTCTTCTGAGCCTTGCTGCTACATGGGGATTCAGTTGTCTGAAAAAACGCGTTTATTTCGGGCTGAAAAACACGTTTTGAAAAGTGTACTGTTACTGCCCCATAACTTACATGTGGTTGACCAAACTTGCAGAAACATGTTTATTTCTGCTGAAAAACATGTTTTTACACTTTCAGCACACTGGGGTTAAGATCTGAGTGTTTGGGCTCTTCCTGCTCTTCTGAGACTTGCTGCTACATGGGTATTCAGTTGTCTGAAAAAACGCGTTATTTCGGGCTGAAAAACACGTTTTTGAAAAGTGTACTGTTACTGCCCCATAACTTACATGGGGTTGACCAAACTTGCAGAAACATGTTTATTTCTGCTGAAAATCATGTTTGACACTTTCAGCACACTGGGGTTAAGATCTGAGTGTGTGGCTCTTCTGAGCCTTGCTGCTACATGGGTATTCAGTTGTCTGAAAAACGCGTTTATTTCGGGCTGAAAAACACGTTTTGAAAAGTGTACTGTTACTGCCCCATAACTTACATGGGGTTGACCAAACTTGCAGAAACATGTTTATTTCTGCTGAAAAACATGTTTTGACACTTTCAGCACACTGGGGTTAAGATCTGAGTGTGTGGGCTCTTCTGAGCCTTGCTGCTACATGGGTATTCAGTTGTCTGAAAAAACGCGTTTATTTCGGGCTGAAAAACACGTTTTGAAAAGTGTACTGTTACTGCCCCATAACTTACATGGGGTTGACCAAACTTGCAGAAACATGTTTATTTCTGCTGAAAAACATGTTTTGACACTTTCAGCACACTGGGGTTAAGATCTGAGTGTGTGGGCTCTTCTGAGCCTTGCTGCTACATGGGTATTCAGTTGTCTGAAAAACGCGTTTATTTCGGGCTGAAAAACACGTTTTGAAAAGTGTACTGTTACTGCCCCATAACTTACATGGGGTTGACCAAACTTGCAGAAACATGTTTATTTCTGCTGAAAAACATGTTTTGAACCCTTTCTGCACACTGGGGTTAAGATCTGAGTGTGTGGGCTCTTCTGAGCCTTGCTGCTACATGGGGATTCAGTTGTCTGAAAAAACGCGTTTATTTCGGGCTGAAAAACACGTTTTGAAAAGTGTACTGTTACTGCCCCATAACTTACATGGGGTTGACCAAACTTGCAGAAACATGTTTATTTCTGCTGAAAAACATGTTTTGAACCTTTCTGCACACTGGGGTTAAGATCTGAGTGTGTGGGCTCTTCTGAGCCTTGCTGCTACATGGGTATTCAGTTGTCTGAAAAACGCGTTTATTTCGGGCTGAAAAACACGTTTTGAAAAGTGTACTGTTACTGCCCCATAACTTACATGGGGTTGACCAAACTTGCAGAAACATGTTTATTTCTGCTGAAAAACATGTTTTGACACTTTCAGCACACTGGGGTTAAGATCTGAGTGTGTGGGCTCTTCTGAGCCTTGCTGCTACATGGGTATTCAGTTGTCTGAAAAAACGCGTTTATTTCGGGCTGAAAAACACGTTTTGAAAAGTGTACTGTTACTGCCCCATAACTTATATGGGGTTGACCAAACTTGCAGAAACATGTTTATTTCTGCTGAAAAACATGTTTTGACACTTTCAGCACACTGGGGTTAAGATCTGAGTGTGTGGGCTCTTCTGAGCCTTGCTGCTACATGGGTATTCAGTTGTCTGAAAAACGCGTTTATTTCGGGCTGAAAAACACGTTTTGAAAAGTGTACTGTTACTGCCCCATAACTTACATGGGGTTGACCAAACTTGCAGAAACATGTTTATTTCTGCTGAAAAACATGTTTTGAGCCTTTCTGCACACTGGGGTTAAGATCTGAGTGTGTGGGCTCTTCTGAGCCTTGCTGCTACATGGGTATTCAGTTGTCTGAAAAACGCGTTTATTTCGGGCTGAAAAACACGTTTTGAAAAGTGTACTGTTACTGCCCCATAACTTACATGGGGTTGACCAAACTTGCAGAAACATGTTTATTTCTGCTGAAAAACATGTTTTGAACCTTTCTGCACACTGGGGTTAAGATCTGAGTGTGTGGGCTCTTCTGAGCCTTGCTGCTACATGGGGATTCAGTTGTCTGAAAAAACGCGTTTATTTCGGGCTGAAAAACACGTTTTGAAAAGTGTACTGTTACTGCCCCATAACTTACATGGGGTTGACCAAACTTGCAGAAACATGTTTATTTCTGCTGAAAAACATGTTTTGACACTTTCAGCACACTGGGGTTAAGATCTGAGTGTGTGGGCTCTTCTGAGCCTTGCTGCTACATGGGGATTCAGTTGTCTGAAAAAACGCGTTTATTTCGGGCTGAAAAACACGTTTTGCAGAGTGTACTGTTACTGCCCCATAACTTACATGGGGTTGACCAAACTTGCAGAAACATGTTTATTTCTGCTGAAAAACACGTTTTGACCCTTTCTGCACACTGGGGTTAAGATCTGAGTGTGTGGGCTCTTCTGAGCCTTGCTGCTACATGGGTATTCAGTTGTCTGAAAAACGCGTTTATTTCGGGCTGAAAAACACGTTTTGAAAAGTGTACTGTTACTGCCCCATAACTTACATGGGGTTGACCAAACTTGCAGAAACATGTTTATTTCTGCTGAAAAACATGTTTTGACACTTTCAGCACACTGGGGTTAAAATCTGAGTGTGTGGGCTCTTCTGAGCCTTGCTGCTACATGGGTATTCAGTTGTCTGAAAAACGTGTTTATTTCGGGCTGAAAAACACGTTTTGAAAAGTGTACTGTTACTGCCCCATAACTTACATGGGGTTGACCAAACTTGCAGAAACATGTTTATTTCTGCTGAAAAACATGTTTTGAGCCTTTCTGCACACTGGGGTTAAGATCTGAGTGTGTGGGCTCTTCTGAGCCTTGCTGCTACATGGGTATTCAGTTGTCTGAAAAAACGCGTTTATTTCGGGCTGAAAAACACGTTTTGAAAAGTGTACTGTTACTGCCCCATAACTTACATGGGGTTGACCAAACTTGCAGAAACATGTTTATTTCTGCTGAAAAACATGTTTTGACACTTTCAGCACACTGGGGTTAAGATCTGAGTGTGTGGGCTCTTCTGAGCCTTGCTGCTACATGGGTATTCAGTTGTCTGAAAAAACGCGTTTATTTCGGGCTGAAAAACACGTTTTGAAAAGTGTACTGTTACTGCCCCATAACTTACATGGGGTTGACCAAACTTGCAGAAACATGTTTATTTCTGCTGAAAAACATGTTTTGACACTTTCAGCACACTGGGGTTAAGATCTGAGTGTGTGGGCTCTTCTGAGCCTTGCTGCTACATGGGTATTCAGTTGTCTGAAAAAACGCGTTTATTTCGGGCTGAAAAACACGTTTTGCAGAGTGTACTGTTACTGCCCCATAACTTACATGGGGTTGACCAAACTTGCAGAAACATGTTTATTTCTGCTGAAAAACATGTTTTGAACCTTTCTGCACACTGGGGTTAAGATCTGAGTGTGTGGCTCTTCTGAGCCTTGCTGCTACATGGGATTCAGTTGTCTGAAAAAACGCGTTTATTTCGGGCTGAAAAACACGTTTTGAAAAGTGTACTGTTACTGCCCCATAACTTACATGGGGTTGACCAAACTTGCAGAAACATGTTTATTTCTGCTGAAAAACATGTTTTGAACCTTTCTGCACACTGGGGTTAAGATCTGAGTGTGTGGGCTCTTCTGAGCCTTGCTGCTACATGGGTATTCAGTTGTCTGAAAAAACGCGTTTATTTCGGGCTGAAAAACACGTTTTGAAAAGTGTACTGTTACTGCCCCATAACTTACATGGGGTTGACCAAACTTGCAGAAACATGTTTATTTCTGCTGAAAAACATGTTTTGACACTTTCAGCACACTGGGGTTAAGATCTGAGTGTGTGGGCTCTTCTGAGCCTTGCTGCTACATGGGTATTCAGTTGTCTGAAAAAACGCGTTTATTTCGGGCTGAAAAACACGTTTTGAAAAGTGTACTGTTACTGCCCCATAACTTATATGGGGTTGACCAAACTTGCAGAAACATGTTTATTTCTGCTGAAAAACATGTTTTGACACTTTCAGCACACTTGGGGTTTAAGATCTGAGTGTGTGGGCTCTTCTGAGCCTTGCTGCTACATGGGTATTCAGTTGTCTGAAAAAACGCGTTTATTTCGGGCTGAAAAACACGTTTTGAAAGTGTACTGTTACTGCCCCATAACTTACATGGGATTGACCAAACTTGCAGAAACATGTTTATTTCTGCTGAAAAACATGTTTTGAACCTTTCTGCACACTGGGGTTAAGATCTGAGTGTGTGGGCTCTTCTGAGCCTTGCTGCTACATGGGGATTCAGTTGTCTGAAAAAACGCGTTTATTTCGGGCTGTAAAACACGTTTTGCAGAGTGTACTGTTACTGCCCCATAACTTACATGGGGTTTGACCAAACTTGCAGAAACATGTTTATTTCTGCTGAAAAACACGTTTTGACCCTTTCTGCACACTGGGGTTAAGATCTGAGTGTGTGGGCTCTTCTGAGCCTTGCTGCTACATGGGTATTCAGTTGTCTGAAAAAACGTGTTTATTTCGGGCTGAAAAACACGTTTTGAAAAGTGTACTGTTACTGCCCCATAACTTACATGGGGTTGACCAAACTTGCAGAAACATGTTTATTTCTGCTGAAAAACATGTTTTGAACCTTTCTGCACACTGGGGTTAAGATCTGAGTGTGTGGGCTCTTCTGAGCCTTGCTGCTACATGGGTATTCAGTTGTCTGAAAAAACGCGTTTATTTCGGGCTGAAAACACGTTTTGAAAAGTGTACTGTTACTGCCCCATAACTTACATGGGGTTGACCAAACTTGCAGAAACATGTTTATTTCTGCTGAAAAACATGTTTTGACACTTTCAGCACACTGGGGTTAAGATCTGAGTGTGTGGGCTCTTCTGAGCCTTGCTGCTACATGGGTATTCAGTTGTCTGAAAAAACGCGTTTATTTCGGGCTGAAAAACACGTTTTGAAAAGTGTACTGTTACTGCCCCATAACTTATATGGGGTTGACCAAACTTGCAGAAACATGTTTATTTCTGCTGAAAAACATGTTTTGACACTTTCAGCACACTGGGGTTAAGATCTGAGTGTGTGGGCTCTTCTGAGCCTTGCTGCTACATGGGTATTCAGTTGTCTGAAAAAACGCGTTATTTCGGGCTGAAAAACACGTTTTGAAAAGTGTACTGTTACTGCCCCATAACTTACATGGGGTTGACCAAACTTGCAGAAACATGTTTATTTCTGCTGAAAAACATGTTTTGAACCTTTCTGCACACTGGGGTTAAGATCTGAGTGTGTGGGCTCTTCTGAGCCTTGCTGCTACATGGGGATTCAGTTGTCTGAAAAAACGCGTTTATTTCGGGCTGAAAAACACGTTTTGAAAAGTGTACTGTTACTGCCCCATAACTTACATGGGGTTGACCAAACTTGCAGAAACATGTTTATTTCTGCTGAAAAACATGTTTTGACACTTTCAGCACACTGGGGTTAAGATCTGAGTGTGTGGGCTCTTCTGAGCCTTGCTGCTACATGGGTATTCAGTTGTCTGAAAAAACGCGTTTATTTCGGGCTGAAAAACACGTTTTGAAAAGTGTACTGTTACTGCCCCATAACTTACATGGGGTTGACCCAAACTTGCAGAAACATGTTTATTTCTGCTGAAAAACATGTTTTGACACTTTCAGCACACTGGGGTTAAGATCTGAGTGTGTGGGCTCTTCTGAGCCTTGCTGCTACATGGGTATTCAGTTGTCTGAAAAAACGCGTTTATTTCGGGCTGAAAAACACGTTTTGCAGAGTGTACTGTTACTGCCCCATAACTTACATGGGGTTGACCAAACTTGCAGAAACATGTTTATTTCTGCTGAAAAACACGTTTTGACCCTTTCTGCACACTGGGGTTAAGATCTGAGTGTGTGGGCTCTTCTGAGCCTTGCTGCTACATGGGTATTCAGTTGTCTGAAAAAACGCGTTTATTTCGGGCTGAAAAACACGTTTTGAAAAGTGTACTGTTACTGCCCCATAACTTACATGGGGTTGACCAAACTTGCAGAAACATGTTTATTTCTGCTGAAAAACATGTTTTGACACTTTCAGCACACTGGGGTTAAGATCTGAGTGTGTGGGCTCTTCTGAGCCTCGCTGCTACATGGGGATTCAGTTGTCTGAAAAAACGCGATTATTTCGGGCTGAAAAACACGTTTTGAAAAGTGTACTGTTACTGCCCCATAACTTACATGGGGTTGACCAAACTTGCAGAAACATGTTTATTTCTGCTGAAAAACATGTTTTGAACCTTTCTGCACACTGGGGTTAAGATCTGAGTGTGTGGGCTCTTCTGAGCCTTGCTGCTACATGGGTATTCAGTTGTCTGAAAAAACGCGTTTATTTCGGGCTGAAAAACACGTTTTGAAAAGTGTACTGTTACTGCCCCATAACTTACATGGGGTTGACCAAACTTGCAGAAACATGTTTATTTCTGCTGAAAAACATGTTTTGACACTTTCAGCACACTGGGGTTAAGCTCTGAGTGTGTGGGCTCTTCTGAGCCTTGCTGCTACATGGGGATTCAGTTGTCTGAAAAAACGCGTTTATTTCGGGCTGAAAAACACGTTTTGAAAAGTGTACTGTTACTGCCCCATAACTTACATGGGGTTGACCAAACTTGCAGAAACATGTTTATTTCTGCTGAAAAACATGTTTTGACACTTTCAGCACACTGGGGTTAAGATCTGAGTGTGTGGGCTCTTCTGAGCCTTGCTGCTACATGGGGATTCAGTTGTCTGAAAAAACGCGTTTATTTCGGGCTGAAAAACACGTTTTGAAAAGTGTACTGTTACTGCCCCATAACTTACATGGGGTTGACCAAACTTGCAGAAACATGTTTATTTCTGCTGAAAAACATGTTTTGACACTTTCAGCACACTGGGGTTAAGATCTGAGTGTGTGGGCTCTTCTGAGCCTTGCTGCTACATGGGGATTCAGTTGTCTGAAAAAACGCGTTTATTTCGGGCTGAAAAACACGTTTTGAAAAGTGTACTGTTACTGCCCCATAACTTACATGTGGTTGACCAAACTTGCAGAAACATGTTTATTTCTGCTGAAAAACATGTTTTTACACTTTCAGCACACTGGGGTTAAGATCTGAGTGTTTGGGCTCTTCTGAGACTTGCTGCTACATGGGTATTCAGTTGTCTGAAAAAACGCGTTTATTTCGGGCTGAAAAACACGTTTTGAAAAGTGTACTGTTACTGCCCCATAACTTACATGGGGTTGACCAAACTTGCAGAAACATGTTTATTTCTGCTGAAAATCATGTTTTGACACTTTCAGCACACTGGGGTTAAGATCTGAGTGTGTGGGCTCTTCTGAGCCTTGCTGCTACATGGGTATTCAGTTGTCTGAAAAAACGCGTTTATTTCGGGCTGAAAAACACGTTTTGAAAAGTGTACTGTTACTGCCCCATAACTTACATGGGGTTGACCAAACTTGCAGAAACATGTTTATTTCTGCTGAAAAACATGTTTTGAACCTTTCTGCACACTGGGGTTAAGATCTGAGTGTGTGGGCTCTTCTGAGCCTTGCTGCTACATGGGTATTCAGTTGTCTGAAAAAACGCGTTTATTTCGGGCTGAAAAACACGTTTTGAAAAGTGTACTGTTACTGCCCCATAACTTACATGGGGTTGACCAAACTTGCAGAAACATGTTTATTTCTGCTGAAAAACATGTTTTGACACTTTCAGCACACTGGGGTTAAGATCTGAGTGTGTGGGCTCTTCTGAGCCTTGCTGCTACATGGGTATTCAGTTGTCTGAAAAAACGCGTTTATTTCGGGCTGAAAAACACGTTTTGAAAAGTGTACTGTTACTGCCCCATAACTTACATGGGGTTGACCAAACTTGCAGAAACATGTTTATTTCTGCTGAAAAACATGTTTTGACACTTTCAGCACACTGGGGTTAAGATCTGAGTGTGTGGGCTCTTCTGAGCCTTGCTGCTACATGGGTATTCAGTTGTCTGAAAAAACGCGTTTATTTCGGGCTGAAAAACACGTTTTGAAAAGTGTACTGTTACTGCCCCATAACTTATATGGGGTTGACCAAACTTGCAGAAACATGTTTATTTCTGCTGAAAAACATGTTTTGACACTTTCAGCACACTGGGGTTAAGATCTGAGTGTGTGGGCTCTTCTGAGCCTTGCTGCTACATGGGTATTCAGTTGTCTGAAAAAACGCGTTTATTTCGGGCTGAAAAACACGTTTTGAAAAGTGTACTGTTACTGCCCCATAACTTACATGGGGTTGACCAAACTTGCAGAAACATGTTTATTTCTGCTGAAAAACATGTTTTGAGCCTTTCTGCACACTGGGGTTAAGATCTGAGTGTGTGGGCTCTTCTGAGCCTTGCTGCTACATGGGGATTCAGTTGTCTGAAAAAACGCGTTTATTTCGGGCTGAAAAACACGTTTTGCAGAGTGTACTGTTACTGCCCCATAACTTACATGGGGTTGACCAAACTTGCAGAAACATGTTTATTTCTGCTGAAAAACACGTTTTGACCCTTTCTGCACACTGGGGTTAAGATCTGAGTGTGTGGGCTCTTCTGAGCCTTGCTGCTACATGGGTATTCAGTTGTCTGAAAAAACGCGTTTATTTCGGGCTGAAAAACACGTTTTGAAAAGTGTACTGTTACTGCCCCATAACTTACATGGGGTTGA
This sequence comes from Lepisosteus oculatus, assembly GCF_040954835.1. Classification (NCBI taxonomy): domain Eukaryota; kingdom Metazoa; phylum Chordata; class Actinopteri; order Semionotiformes; family Lepisosteidae; genus Lepisosteus; species Lepisosteus oculatus. The sequence goes on from NW_027167980.1 coordinate 59,352, forward strand.
CCAAACTTGCAGAAACATGTTTATTTCTGCTGAAAAACATGTTTTGACACTTTCAGCACACTGGGGTTAAAATCTGAGTGTGTGGGCTCTTCTGAGCCTTGCTGCTACATGGGTATTCAGTTGTCTGAAAAAACGTGTTTATTTCGGGCTGAAAAACACGTTTTGAAAAGTGTACTGTTACTGCCCCATAACTTACATGGGGTTGACCAAACTTGCAGAAACATGTTTATTTCTGCTGAAAAACATGTTTTGAGCCTTTCTGCACACTGGGGTTAAGATCTGAGTGTGTGGGCTCTTCTGAGCCTTGCTGCTACATGGGTATTCAGTTGTCTGAAAAAACGCGTTTATTTCGGGCTGAAAAACACGTTTTGAAAAGTGTACTGTTACTGCCCCATAACTTACATGGGGTTGACCAAACTTGCAGAAACATGTTTATTTCTGCTGAAAAACATGTTTTGACACTTTCAGCACACTGGGGTTAAGATCTGAGTGTGTGGGCTCTTCTGAGCCTTGCTGCTACATGGGTATTCAGTTGTCTGAAAAAACGCGTTTATTTCGGGCTGAAAAACACGTTTTGAAAAGTGTACTGTTACTGCCCCATAACTTACATGGGGTTGACCAAACTTGCAGAAACATGTTTATTTCTGCTGAAAAACATGTTTTGACACTTTCAGCACACTGGGGTTAAGATCTGAGTGTGTGGGCTCTTCTGAGCCTTGCTGCTACATGGGTATTCAGTTGTCTGAAAAAACGCGTTTATTTCGGGCTGAAAAACACGTTTTGCAGAGTGTACTGTTACTGCCCCATAACTTACATGGGGTTGACCAAACTTGCAGAAACATGTTTATTTCTGCTGAAAAACACGTTTTGACCCTTTCTGCACACTGGGGTTAAGATCTGAGTGTGTGGGCTCTTCTGAGCCTTGCTGCTACATGGGTATTCAGTTGTCTGAAAAAACGCGTTTATTTCGGGCTGAAAAACACGTTTTGAAAAGTGTACTGTTACTGCCCCATAACTTACATGGGGTTGACCAAACTTGCAGAAACATGTTTATTTCTGCTGAAAAACATGTTTTGACACTTTCAGCACACTGGGGTTAAGATCTGAGTGTGTGGGCTCTTCTGAGCCTCGCTGCTACATGGGGATTCAGTTGTCTGAAAAAACGCGATTATTTCGGGCTGAAAAACACGTTTTGAAAAGTGTACTGTTACTGCCCCATAACTTACATGGGGTTGACCAAACTTGCAGAAACATGTTTATTTCTGCTGAAAAACATGTTTTGAACCTTTCTGCACACTGGGGTTAAGATCTGAGTGTGTGGGCTCTTCTGAGCCTTGCTGCTACATGGGTATTCAGTTGTCTGAAAAAACGCGTTTATTTCGGGCTGAAAAACACGTTTTGAAAAGTGTACTGTTACTGCCCCATAACTTACATGGGGTTGACCAAACTTGCAGAAACATGTTTATTTCTGCTGAAAAACATGTTTTGACACTTTCAGCACACTGGGGTTAAGATCTGAGTGTGTGGGCTCTTCTGAGCCTTGCTGCTACATGGGTATTCAGTTGTCTGAAAAAACGCGTTTATTTCGGGCTGAAAAACACGTTTTGAAAAGTGTACTGTTACTGCCCCATAACTTACATGGGGTTGACCAAACTTGCAGAAACATGTTTATTTCTGCTGAAAAACATGTTTTGACACTTTCAGCACACTGGGGTTAAGCTCTGAGTGTGTGGGCTCTTCTGAGCCTTGCTGCTACATGGGGATTCAGTTGTCTGAAAAAACGCGTTTATTTCGGGCTGAAAAACACGTTTTGAAAAGTGTACTGTTACTGCCCCATAACTTACATGGGGTTGACCAAACTTGCAGAAACATGTTTATTTCTGCTGAAAAACATGTTTTGACACTTTCAGCACACTGGGGTTAAGATCTGAGTGTGTGGGCTCTTCTGAGCCTTGCTGCTACATGGGGATTCAGTTGTCTGAAAAAACGCGTTTATTTCGGGCTGAAAAACACGTTTTGAAAAGTGTACTGTTACTGCCCCATAACTTACATGGGGTTGACCAAACTTGCAGAAACATGTTTATTTCTGCTGAAAAACATGTTTTGACACTTTCAGCACACTGGGGTTAAGATCTGAGTGTGTGGGCTCTTCTGAGCCTTGCTGCTACATGGGGATTCAGTTGTCTGAAAAAACGCGTTTATTTCGGGCTGAAAAACACGTTTTGAAAAGTGTACTGTTACTGCCCCATAACTTACATGTGGTTGACCAAACTTGCAGAAACATGTTTATTTCTGCTGAAAAACATGTTTTTACACTTTCAGCACACTGGGGTTAAGATCTGAGTGTTTGGGCTCTTCTGAGACTTGCTGCTACATGGGTATTCAGTTGTCTGAAAAAACGCGTTTATTTCGGGCTGAAAAACACGTTTTGAAAAGTGTACTGTTACTGCCCCATAACTTACATGGGGTTGACCAAACTTGCAGAAACATGTTTATTTCTGCTGAAAATCATGTTTTGACACTTTCAGCACACTGGGGTTAAGATCTGAGTGTGTGGGCTCTTCTGAGCCTTGCTGCTACATGGGTATTCAGTTGTCTGAAAAAACGCGTTTATTTCGGGCTGAAAAACACGTTTTGAAAAGTGTACTGTTACTGCCCCATAACTTACATGGGGTTGACCAAACTTGCAGAAACATGTTTATTTCTGCTGAAAAACATGTTTTGACACTTTCAGCACACTGGGGTTAAGATCTGAGTGTGTGGGCTCTTCTGAGCCTTGCTGCTACATGGGTATTCAGTTGTCTGAAAAAACGCGTTTATTTCGGGCTGAAAAACACGTTTTGAAAAGTGTACTGTTACTGCCCCATAACTTACATGGGGTTGACCAAACTTGCAGAAACATGTTTATTTCTGCTGAAAAACATGTTTTGAGCCTTTCTGCACACTGGGGTTAAGATCTGAGTGTGTGGGCTCTTCTGAGCCTTGCTGCTACATGGGTATTCAGTTGTCTGAAAAAACGCGTTTATTTCGGGCTGAAAAACACGTTTTGAAAAGTGTACTGTTACTGCCCCATAACTTACATGGGGTTGACCAAACTTGCAGAAACATGTTTATTTCTGCTGAAAAACATGTTTTGAACCTTTCTGCACACTGGGGTTAAGATCTGAGTGTGTGGGCTCTTCTGAGCCTTGCTGCTACATGGGGATTCAGTTGTCTGAAAAAACGCGTTTATTTCGGGCTGAAAAACACGTTTTGAAAAGTGTACTGTTACTGCCCCATAACTTACATGGGGTTGACCAAACTTGCAGAAACATGTTTATTTCTGCTGAAAAACATGTTTTGACACTTTCAGCACACTGGGGTTAAGATCTGAGTGTGTGGGCTCTTCTGAGCCTTGCTGCTACATGGGGATTCAGTTGTCTGAAAAAACGCGTTTATTTCGGGCTGAAAAACACGTTTTGCAGAGTGTACTGTTACTGCCCCATAACTTACATGGGGTTGACCAAACTTGCAGAAACATGTTTATTTCTGCTGAAAAACACGTTTTGACCCTTTCTGCACACTGGGGTTAAGATCTGAGTGTGTGGGCTCTTCTGAGCCTTGCTGCTACATGGGTATTCAGTTGTCTGAAAAAACGCGTTTATTTCGGGCTGAAAAACACGTTTTGAAAAGTGTACTGTTACTGCCCCATAACTTACATGGGGTTGACCAAACTTGCAGAAACATGTTTATTTCTGCTGAAAAACATGTTTTGACACTTTCAGCACACTGGGGTTAAAATCTGAGTGTGTGGGCTCTTCTGAGCCTTGCTGCTACATGGGTATTCAGTTGTCTGAAAAAACGTGTTTATTTCGGGCTGAAAAACACGTTTTGAAAAGTGTACTGTTACTGCCCCATAACTTACATGGGGTTGACCAAACTTGCAGAAACATGTTTATTTCTGCTGAAAAACATGTTTTGAGCCTTTCTGCACACTGGGGTTAAGATCTGAGTGTGTGGGCTCTTCTGAGCCTTGCTGCTACATGGGTATTCAGTTGTCTGAAAAAACGCGTTTATTTCGGGCTGAAAAACACGTTTTGAAAAGTGTACTGTTACTGCCCCATAACTTACATGGGGTTGACCAAACTTGCAGAAACATGTTTATTTCTGCTGAAAAACATGTTTTGACACTTTCAGCACACTGGGGTTAAGATCTGAGTGTGTGGGCTCTTCTGAGCCTTGCTGCTACATGGGTATTCAGTTGTCTGAAAAAACGCGTTTATTTCGGGCTGAAAAACACGTTTTGAAAAGTGTACTGTTACTGCCCCATAACTTACATGGGGTTGACCAAACTTGCAGAAACATGTTTATTTCTGCTGAAAAACATGTTTTGACACTTTCAGCACACTGGGGTTAAGATCTGAGTGTGTGGGCTCTTCTGAGCCTTGCTGCTACATGGGTATTCAGTTGTCTGAAAAAACGCGTTTATTTCGGGCTGAAAAACACGTTTTGCAGAGTGTACTGTTACTGCCCCATAACTTACATGGGGTTGACCAAACTTGCAGAAACATGTTTATTTCTGCTGAAAAACACGTTTTGACCCTTTCTGCACACTGGGGTTAAGATCTGAGTGTGTGGGCTCTTCTGAGCCTTGCTGCTACATGGGTATTCAGTTGTCTGAAAAAACGCGTTTATTTCGGGCTGAAAAACACGTTTTGAAAAGTGTACTGTTACTGCCCCATAACTTACATGGGGTTGACCAAACTTGCAGAAACATGTTTATTTCTGCTGAAAAACATGTTTTGACACTTTCAGCACACTGGGGTTAAGATCTGAGTGTGTGGGCTCTTCTGAGCCTCGCTGCTACATGGGGATTCAGTTGTCTGAAAAAACGCGATTATTTCGGGCTGAAAAACACGTTTTGAAAAGTGTACTGTTACTGCCCCATAACTTACATGGGGTTGACCAAACTTGCAGAAACATGTTTATTTCTGCTGAAAAACATGTTTTGAACCTTTCTGCACACTGGGGTTAAGATCTGAGTGTGTGGGCTCTTCTGAGCCTTGCTGCTACATGGGTATTCAGTTGTCTGAAAAAACGCGTTTATTTCGGGCTGAAAAACACGTTTTGAAAAGTGTACTGTTACTGCCCCATAACTTACATGGGGTTGACCAAACTTGCAGAAACATGTTTATTTCTGCTGAAAAACATGTTTTGACACTTTCAGCACACTGGGGTTAAGATCTGAGTGTGTGGGCTCTTCTGAGCCTTGCTGCTACATGGGTATTCAGTTGTCTGAAAAAACGCGTTTATTTCGGGCTGAAAAACACGTTTTGAAAAGTGTACTGTTACTGCCCCATAACTTACATGGGGTTGACCAAACTTGCAGAAACATGTTTATTTCTGCTGAAAAACATGTTTTGACACTTTCAGCACACTGGGGTTAAGCTCTGAGTGTGTGGGCTCTTCTGAGCCTTGCTGCTACATGGGGATTCAGTTGTCTGAAAAAACGCGTTTATTTCGGGCTGAAAAACACGTTTTGAAAAGTGTACTGTTACTGCCCCATAACTTACATGGGGTTGACCAAACTTGCAGAAACATGTTTATTTCTGCTGAAAAACATGTTTTGACACTTTCAGCACACTGGGGTTAAGATCTGAGTGTGTGGGCTCTTCTGAGCCTTGCTGCTACATGGGGATTCAGTTGTCTGAAAAAACGCGTTTATTTCGGGCTGAAAAACACGTTTTGAAAAGTGTACTGTTACTGCCCCATAACTTACATGGGGTTGACCAAACTTGCAGAAACATGTTTATTTCTGCTGAAAAACATGTTTTGACACTTTCAGCACACTGGGGTTAAGATCTGAGTGTGTGGGCTCTTCTGAGCCTTGCTGCTACATGGGGATTCAGTTGTCTGAAAAAACGCGTTTATTTCGGGCTGAAAAACACGTTTTGAAAAGTGTACTGTTACTGCCCCATAACTTACATGTGGTTGACCAAACTTGCAGAAACATGTTTATTTCTGCTGAAAAACATGTTTTTACACTTTCAGCACACTGGGGTTAAGATCTGAGTGTTTGGGCTCTTCTGAGACTTGCTGCTACATGGGTATTCAGTTGTCTGAAAAAACGCGTTTATTTCGGGCTGAAAAACACGTTTTGAAAAGTGTACTGTTACTGCCCCATAACTTACATGGGGTTGACCAAACTTGCAGAAACATGTTTATTTCTGCTGAAAATCATGTTTTGACACTTTCAGCACACTGGGGTTAAGATCTGAGTGTGTGGGCTCTTCTGAGCCTTGCTGCTACATGGGTATTCAGTTGTCTGAAAAAACGCGTTTATTTCGGGCTGAAAAACACGTTTTGAAAAGTGTACTGTTACTGCCCCATAACTTACATGGGGTTGACCAAACTTGCAGAAACATGTTTATTTCTGCTGAAAAACATGTTTTGACACTTTCAGCACACTGGGGTTAAGATCTGAGTGTGTGGGCTCTTCTGAGCCTTGCTGCTACATGGGTATTCAGTTGTCTGAAAAAACGCGTTTATTTCGGGCTGAAAAACACGTTTTGAAAAGTGTACTGTTACTGCCCCATAACTTACATGGGGTTGACCAAACTTGCAGAAACATGTTTATTTCTGCTGAAAAACATGTTTTGACACTTTCAGCACACTGGGGTTAAGATCTGAGTGTGTGGGCTCTTCTGAGCCTTGCTGCTACATGGGTATTCAGTTGTCTGAAAAAACGCGTTTATTTCGGGCTGAAAAACACGTTTTGAAAAGTGTACTGTTACTGCCCCATAACTTACATGGGGTTGACCAAACTTGCAGAAACATGTTTATTTCTGCTGAAAAACATGTTTTGACACTTTCAGCACACTGGGGTTAAGATCTGAGTGTGTGGGCTCTTCTGAGCCTTGCTGCTACATGGGGATTCAGTTGTCTGAAAAAACGCGTTTATTTCGGGCTGAAAAACACGTTTTGCAGAGTGTACTGTTACTGCCCCATAACTTACATGGGGTTGACCAAACTTGCAGAAACATGTTTATTTCTGCTGAAAAACACGTTTTGACCCTTTCTGCACACTGGGGTTAAGATCTGAGTGTGTGGGCTCTTCTGAGCCTTGCTGCTACATGGGTATTCAGTTGTCTGAAAAAACGCGTTTATTTCGGGCTGAAAAACACGTTTTGAAAAGTGTACTGTTACTGCCCCATAACTTACATGGGGTTGACCAAACTTGCAGAAACATGTTTATTTCTGCTGAAAAACATGTTTTGACACTTTCAGCACACTGGGGTTAAGATCTGAGTGTGTGGGCTCTTCTGAGCCTTGCTGCTACATGGGTATTCAGTTGTCTGAAAAAACGCGTTTATTTCGGGCTGAAAAACACGTTTTGAAAAGTGTACTGTTACTGCCCCATAACTTACATGGGGTTGACCAAACTTGCAGAAACATGTTTATTTCTGCTGAAAAACATGTTTTGACACTTTCAGCACACTGGGGTTAAGATCTGAGTGTGTGGGCTCTTCTGAGCCTTGCTGCTACATGGGGATTCAGTTGTCTGAAAAAACGCGTTTATTTCGGGCTGAAAAACACGTTTTGCAGAGTGTACTGTTACTGCCCCATAACTTACATGGGGTTGACCAAACTTGCAGAAACATGTTTATTTCTGCTGAAAAACACGTTTTGACCCTTTCTGCACACTGGGGTTAAGATCTGAGTGTGTGGGCTCTTCTGAGCCTTGCTGCTACATGGGTATTCAGTTGTCTGAAAAAACGCGTTTATTTCGGGCTGAAAAACACGTTTTGAAAAGTGTACTGTTACTGCCCCATAACTTACATGGGGTTGACCAAACTTGCAGAAACATGTTTATTTCTGCTGAAAAACATGTTTTGACACTTTCAGCACACTGGGGTTAAGATCTGAGTGTGTGGGCTCTACTGAGACTTGCTGCTACATGGGTATTCAGTTGTCTGAAAAAACGCGTTTATTTCGGGCTGAAAAACACGTTTTGAAAAGTGTACTGTTACTGCCCCATAACTTACATGGGGTTGACCAAACTTGCAGAAACATGTTTATTTCTGCTGAAAATCATGTTTTGACACTTTCAGCACACTGGGGTTAAGATCTGAGTGTGTGGGCTCTTCTGAGCCTTGCTGCTACATGGGTATTCAGTTGTCTGAAAAAACGCGTTTATTTCGGGCTGAAAAACACGTTTTGAAAAGTGTACTGTTACTGCCCCATAACTTACATGGGGTTGACCAAACTTGCAGAAACATGTTTATTTCTGCTGAAAAACATGTTTTGACACTTTCAGCACACTGGGGTTAAGATCTGAGTGTGTGGGCTCTTCTGAGCCTTGCTGCTACATGGGGATTCAGTTGTATGAAAAAACGCGTTTATTTCGGGCTGAAAAACACGTTTTGCAGAGTGTACTGTTACTGCCCCATAACTTACATGGGGTTGACCAAACTTGCAGAAACATGTTTATTTCTGCTGAAAAACACGTTTTGACCCTTTCTGCACACTGGGGTTAAGAGCTGAGTGTGTGGGCTCTTCTGAGACTTGCTGCTACATGGGGATTCAGTTGTCTGAAAAAACGCGTTTATTTCGGGCTGAAAAACACGTTTTGAAAAGTGTACTGTTACTGCCCCATAACTTATATGGGGTTGACCAAACTTGCAGAAACATGTTTATTTCTGCTGAAAAACATGTTTTGACACTTTCAGCACACTGGGGTTAAGATCTGAGTGTGTGGGCTCTTCTGAGCCTTGCTGCTACATGGGGATTCAGTTGTATGAAAAAACGCGTTTATTTCGGGCTGAAAAACACGTTTTGCAGAGTGTACTGTTACTGCCCCATAACTTACATGGGGTTGACCAAACTTGCAGAAACATGTTTATTTCTGCTGAAAAACATGTTTTGACACTTACAGCACACTGGGGTTAAGATCTGAGTGTGTGGGCTCTTCTGAGCCTTGCTGCTACATGGGTATTCAGTTGTCTGAAAAAACGCGTTTATTTCGGGCTGAAAAACACGTTTTGAAAAGTGTACTGTTACTGCCCCATAACTTACATGGGGTTGACCAAACTTGCAGAAACATGTTTATTTCTGCTGAAAAACATGTTTTGACACTTTCAGCACACTGGGGTTAAGATCTGAGTGTGTGGGCTCTTCTGAGCCTTGCTGCTACATGGGTATTCAGTTGTCTGAAAAAACGCGTTTATTTCGGGCTGAAAAACACGTTTTGCAGAGTGTACTGTTACTGCCCCATAACTTACATGGGGTTGACCAAACTTGCAGAAACATGTTTATTTCTGCTGAAAAACACGTTTTGACCCTTTCTGCACACTGGGGTTAAGATCTGAGTGTGTGGGCTCTTCTGAGCCTTGCTGCTACATGGGTATTCAGTTGTCTGAAAAAACGCGTTTATTTCGGGCTGAAAAACACGTTTTGAAAAGTGTACTGTTACTGCCCCATAACTTACATGGGGTTGACCAAACTTGCAGAAACATGTTTATTTCTGCTGAAAAACATGTTTTGACACTTTCAGCACACTGGGGTTAAGATCTGAGTGTGTGGGCTCTTCTGAGCCTCGCTGCTACATGGGGATTCAGTTGTCTGAAAAAACGCGTTTATTTCGGGCTGAAAAACACGTTTTGAAAAGTGTACTGTTACTGCCCCATAACTTACATGGGGTTGACCAAACTTGCAGAAACATGTTTATTTCTGCTGAAAAACACGTTTTGACCCTTTCTGCACACTGGGGTTAAGATCTGAGTGTGTGGGCTCTTCTGAGCCTTGCTGCTACATGGGTATTCAGTTGTCTGAAAAAACGCGTTTATTTCGGGCTGAAAAACACGTTTTGAAAAGTGTACTGTTACTGCCCCATAACTTACATGGGGTTGACCAAACTTGCAGAAACATGTTTATTTCTGCTGAAAAACATGTTTTGACACTTTCAGCACACTGGGGTTAAGATCTGAGTGTGTGGGCTCTTCTGAGCCTCGCTGCTACATGGGGATTCAGTTGTCTGAAAAAACGCGATTATTTCGGGCTGAAAAACACGTTTTGAAAAGTGTACTGTTACTGCCCCATAACTTACATGGGGTTGACCAAACTTGCAGAAACATGTTTATTTCTGCTGAAAAACATGTTTTGAACCTTTCTGCACACTGGGGTTAAGATCTGAGTGTGTGGGCTCTTCTGAGCCTTGCTGCTACATGGGTATTCAGTTGTCTGAAAAAACGCGTTTATTTCGGGCTGAAAAACACGTTTTGAAAAGTGTACTGTTACTGCCCCATAACTTACATGGGGTTGACCAAACTTGCAGAAACATGTTTATTTCTGCTGAAAAACATGTTTTGACACTTTCAGCACACTGGGGTTAAGATCTGAGTGTGTGGGCTCTTCTGAGCCTTGCTGCTACATGGGTATTCAGTTGTCTGAAAAAACGCGTTTATTTCGGGCTGAAAAACACGTTTTGAAAAGTGTACTGTTACTGCCCCATAACTTACATGGGGTTGACCAAACTTGCAGAAACATGTTTATTTCTGCTGAAAAACATGTTTTGACACTTTCAGCACACTGGGGTTAAGCTCTGAGTGTGTGGGCTCTTCTGAGCCTTGCTGCTACATGGGGATTCAGTTGTCTGAAAAAACGCGTTTATTTCGGGCTGAAAAACACGTTTTGAAAAGTGTACTGTTACTGCCCCATAACTTACATGGGGTTGACCAAACTTGCAGAAACATGTTTATTTCTGCTGAAAAACATGTTTTGAGCCTTTCTGCACACTGGGGTTAAGATCTGAGTGTGTGGGCTCTTCTGAGCCTTGCTGCTACATGGGTATTCAGTTGTCTGAAAAAACGCGTTTATTTCGGGCTGAAAAACACGTTTTGAAAAGTGTACTGTTACTGCCCCATAACTTACATGGGGTTGACCAAACTTGCAGAAACATGTTTATTTCTGCTGAAAAACATGTTTTGAACCTTTCTGCACACTGGGGTTAAGATCTGAGTGTGTGGGCTCTTCTGAGCCTTGCTGCTACATGGGGATTCAGTTGTCTGAAAAAACGCGTTTATTTCGGGCTGAAAAACACGTTTTGAAAAGTGTACTGTTACTGCCCCATAACTTACATGGGGTTGACCAAACTTGCAGAAACATGTTTATTTCTGCTGAAAAACATGTTTTGACACTTTCAGCACACTGGGGTTAAGATCTGAGTGTGTGGGCTCTTCTGAGCCTTGCTGCTACATGGGGATTCAGTTGTCTGAAAAAACGCGTTTATTTCGGGCTGAAAAACACGTTTTGAAAAGTGTACTGTTACTGCCCCATAACTTACATGGGGTTGACCAAACTTGCAGAAACATGTTTATTTCTGCTGAAAAACATGTTTTGACACTTTCAGCACACTGGGGTTAAGATCTGAGTGTGTGGGCTCTTCTGAGCCTTGCTGCTACATGGGGATTCAGTTGTCTGAAAAAACGCGTTTATTTCGGGCTGAAAAACACGTTTTGAAAAGTGTACTGTTACTGCCCCATAACTTACATGTGGTTGACCAAACTTGCAGAAACATGTTTATTTCTGCTGAAAAACATGTTTTTACACTTTCAGCACACTGGGGTTAAGATCTGAGTGTTTGGGCTCTTCTGAGACTTGCTGCTACATGGGTATTCAGTTGTCTGAAAAAACGCGTTTATTTCGGGCTGAAAAACACGTTTTGAAAAGTGTACTGTTACTGCCCCATAACTTACATGGGGTTGACCAAACTTGCAGAAACATGTTTATTTCTGCTGAAAATCATGTTTTGACACTTTCAGCACACTGGGGTTAAGATCTGAGTGTGTGGGCTCTTCTGAGCCTTGCTGCTACATGGGTATTCAGTTGTCTGAAAAAACGCGTTTATTTCGGGCTGAAAAACACGTTTTGAAAAGTGTACTGTTACTGCCCCATAACTTACATGGGGTTGACCAAACTTGCAGAAACATGTTTATTTCTGCTGAAAAACATGTTTTGACACTTTCAGCACACTGGGGTTAAGATCTGAGTGTGTGGGCTCTTCTGAGCCTTGCTGCTACATGGGTATTCAGTTGTCTGAAAAAACGCGTTTATTTCGGGCTGAAAAACACGTTTTGAAAAGTGTACTGTTACTGCCCCATAACTTACATGGGGTTGACCAAACTTGCAGAAACATGTTTATTTCTGCTGAAAAACATGTTTTGACACTTTCAGCACACTGGGGTTAAGATCTGAGTGTGTGGGCTCTTCTGAGCCTTGCTGCTACATGGGTATTCAGTTGTCTGAAAAAACGCGTTTATTTCGGGCTGAAAAACACGTTTTGAAAAGTGTACTGTTACTGCCCCATAACTTACATGGGGTTGACCAAACTTGCAGAAACATGTTTATTTCTGCTGAAAAACATGTTTTGACACTTTCAGCACACTGGGGTTAAGATCTGAGTGTGTGGGCTCTTCTGAGCCTTGCTGCTACATGGGGATTCAGTTGTCTGAAAAAACGCGTTTATTTCGGGCTGAAAAACACGTTTTGCAGAGTGTACTGTTACTGCCCCATAACTTACATGGGGTTGACCAAACTTGCAGAAACATGTTTATTTCTGCTGAAAAACACGTTTTGACCCTTTCTGCACACTGGGGTTAAGATCTGAGTGTGTGGGCTCTTCTGAGCCTTGCTGCTACATGGGTATTCAGTTGTCTGAAAAAACGCGTTTATTTCGGGCTGAAAAACACGTTTTGAAAAGTGTACTGTTACTGCCCCATAACTTACATGGGGTTGACCAAACTTGCAGAAACATGTTTATTTCTGCTGAAAAACATGTTTTGACACTTTCAGCACACTGGGGTTAAGATCTGAGTGTGTGGGCTCTTCTGAGCCTTGCTGCTACATGGGTATTCAGTTGTCTGAAAAAACGCGTTTATTTCGGGCTGAAAAACACGTTTTGAAAAGTGTACTGTTACTGCCCCATAACTTACATGGGGTTGACCAAACTTGCAGAAACATGTTTATTTCTGCTGAAAAACATGTTTTGACACTTTCAGCACACTGGGGTTAAGATCTGAGTGTGTGGGCTCTTCTGAGCCTTGCTGCTACATGGGGATTCAGTTGTCTGAAAAAACGCGTTTATTTCGGGCTGAAAAACACGTTTTGCAGAGTGTACTGTTACTGCCCCATAACTTACATGGGGTTGACCAAACTTGCAGAAACATGTTTATTTCTGCTGAAAAACACGTTTTGACCCTTTCTGCACACTGGGGTTAAGATCTGAGTGTGTGGGCTCTTCTGAGCCTTGCTGCTACATGGGTATTCAGTTGTCTGAAAAAACGCGTTTATTTCGGGCTGAAAAACACGTTTTGAAAAGTGTACTGTTACTGCCCCATAACTTACATGGGGTTGACCAAACTTGCAGAAACATGTTTATTTCTGCTGAAAAACATGTTTTGACACTTTCAGCACACTGGGGTTAAGATCTGAGTGTGTGGGCTCTTCTGAGCCTTGCTGCTACATGGGTATTCAGTTGTCTGAAAAAACGCGTTTATTTCGGGCTGAAAAACACGTTTTGCAGAGTGTACTGTTACTGCCCCATAACTTACATGGGGTTGACCAAACTTGCAGAAACATGTTTATTTCTGCTGAAAAACATGTTTTGACACTTTCAGCACACTGGGGTTAAGATCTGAGTGTGTGGGCTCTTCTGAGCCTTGCTGCTACATGGGGATTCAGTTGTATGAAAAAACGCGTTTATTTCGGGCTGAAAAACACGTTTTGCAGAGTGTACTGTTACTGCCCCATAACTTACATGGGGTTGACCAAACTTGCAGAAACATGTTTATTTCTGCTGAAAAACACGTTTTGACCCTTTCTGCACACTGGGGTTAAGAGCTGAGTGTGTGGGCTCTTCTGAGACTTGCTGCTACATGGGGATTCAGTTGTCTGAAAAAACGCGTTTATTTCGGGCTGAAAAACACGTTTTGAAAAGTGTACTGTTACTGAACCATAACTTACATGGGGTTGACCAAACTTGCAGAAACATGTTTATTTCTGCTGAAAAACATGTTTTGACACTTTCAGCACACTGGGGTTAAGATCTGAGTGTGTGGGCTCTTCTGAGCCTTGCTGCTACATGGGTATTCAGTTGTCTGAAAAAACGCGTTTATTTCGGGCTGAAAAACACGTTTTGAAAAGTGTACTGTTACTGCCCCATAACTTACATGGGGTTGACCAAACTTGCAGAAACATGTTTATTTCTGCTGAAAAACATGTTTTGACACTTTCAGCACACTGGGGTTAAGATCTGAGTGTGTGGGCTCTTCTGAGCCTTGCTGCTACATGGGTATTCAGTTGTCTGAAAAAACGCGTTTATTTCGGGCTGAAAAACACGTTTTGAAAAGTGTACTGTTACTGCCCCATAACTTACATGGGGTTGACCAAACTTGCAGAAACATGTTTATTTCTGCTGAAAAACATGTTTTGACACTTTCAGCACACTGGGGTTAAGATCTGAGTGTGTGGGCTCTTCTGAGCCTTGCTGCTACATGGGTATTCAGTTGTCTGAAAAAACGCGTTTATTTCGGGCTGAAAAACACGTTTTGAAAAGTGTACTGTTACTGCCCCATAACTTACATGGGGTTGACCAAACTTGCAGAAACATGTTTATTTCTGCTGAAAAACATGTTTTGACACTTTCAGCACACTGGGGTTAAGATCTGAGTGTGTGGGCTCTTCTGAGCCTTGCTGCTACATGGGTATTCAGTTGTCTGAAAAAACGCGTTTATTTCGGGCTGAAAAACACGTTTTGAAAAGTGTACTGTTACTGCCCCATAACTTACATGGGGTTGACCAAACTTGCAGAAACATGTTTATTTCTGCTGAAAAACATGTTTTGAACCTTTCTGCACACTGGGGTTAAGATCTGAGTGTGTGGGCTCTTCTGAGCCTTGCTGCTACATGGGGATTCAGTTGTCTGAAAAAACGCGTTTATTTCGGGCTGAAAAACACGTTTTGAAAAGTGTACTGTTACTGCCCCATAACTTACATGGGGTTGACCAAACTTGCAGAAACATGTTTATTTCTGCTGAAAAACATGTTTTGACACTTTCAGCACACTGGGGTTAATATCTGAGTGTGTGGGCTCTTCTGAGCCTTGCTGCTACATGGGGATTCAGTTGTCTGAAAAAACGCGTTTATTTTGGGCTGAAAAACACGTTTTGCAGAGTGTACTGTTACTGCCCCATAACTTACATGGGGTTGACCAAACTTGCAGAAACATGTTTATTTCTGCTGAAAAACATGTTTTGACACTTTCAGCACACTGGGGTTAAGATCTGAGTGTGTGGGCTCTTCTGAGCCTTGCTGCTACATGGGTATTCAGTTGTCTGAAAAAACGCGTTTATTTCGGGCTGAAAAACACGTTTTGAAAAGTGTACTGTTACTGCCCCATAACTTACATGGGGTTGACCAAACTTGCAGAAACATGTTTATTTCTGCTGAAAAACACGTTTTGACCCTTTCTGCACACTGGGGTTAAGATCTGAGTGTGTGGGCTCTTCTGAGCCTTGCTGCTACATGGGTATTCAGTTGTCTGAAAAAACGCGTTTATTTCGGGCTGAAAAACACGTTTTGAAAAGTGTACTGTTACTGCCCCATAACTTACATGGGGTTGACCAAACTTGCAGAAACATGTTTATTTCTGCTGAAAAACATGTTTTGACACTTTCAGCACACTGGGGTTAAAATCTGAGTGTGTGGGCTCTTCTGAGCCTTGCTGCTACATGGGTATTCAGTTGTCTGAAAAAACGTGTTTATTTCGGGCTGAAAAACACGTTTTGAAAAGTGTACTGTTACTGAACCATAACTTACATGGGGTTGACCAAACTTGCAGAAACATGTTTATTTCTGCTGAAAAACATGTTTTGACACTTTCAGCACACTGGGGTTAAGATCTGAGTGTGTGGGCTCTTCTGAGCCTTGCTGCTACATGGGTATTCAGTTGTCTGAAAAAACGCGTTTATTTCGGGCTGAAAAACACGTTTTGAAAAGTGTACTGTTACTGCCCCATAACTTACATGGGGTTGACCAAACTTGCAGAAACATGTTTATTTCTGCTGAAAAACATGTTTCGACACTTTCAGCACACTGGGGTTAAGATCTGAGTGTGTGGGCTCTTCTGAGCCTTGCTGCTACATGGGTATTCAGTTGTCTGAAAAAACGCGTTTATTTCGGGCTGAAAAACACGTTTTGAAAAGTGTACTGTTACTGCCCCATAACTTACATGGGGTTGACCAAACTTGCAGAAACATGTTTATTTCTGCTGAAAAACATGTTTTGACACTTTCAGCACACTGGGGTTAAGATCTGAGTGTGTGGGCTCTTCTGAGCCTTGCTGCTACATGGGTATTCAGTTGTCTGAAAAAACGCGTTTATTTCGGGCTGAAAAACACGTTTTGAAAAGTGTACTGTTACTGCCCCATAACTTACATGGGGTTGACCAAACTTGCAGAAACATGTTTATTTCTGCTGAAAAACATGTTTTGACACTTTCAGCACACTGGGGTTAAGATCTGAGTGTGTGGGCTCTTCTGAGCCTTGCTGCTACATGGGTATTCAGTTGTCTGAAAAAACGCGTTTATTTCGGGCTGAAAAACACGTTTTGAAAAGTGTACTGTTACTGCCCCATAACTTACATGGGGTTGACCAAACTTGCAGAAACATGTTTATTTCTGCTGAAAAACATGTTTTGAACCTTTCTGCACACTGGGGTTAAGATCTGAGTGTGTGGGCTCTTCTGAGCCTTGCTGCTACATGGGGATTCAGTTGTCTGAAAAAACGCGTTTATTTCGGGCTGAAAAACACGTTTTGAAAAGTGTACTGTTACTGCCCCATAACTTACATGGGGTTGACCAAACTTGCAGAAACATGTTTATTTCTGCTGAAAAACATGTTTTGAACCTTTCTGCACACTGGGGTTAAGATCTGAGTGTGTGGGCTCTTCTGAGCCTTGCTGCTACATGGGGATTCAGTTGTCTGAAAAAACGCGTTTATTTTGGGCTGAAAAACACGTTTTGCAGAGTGTACTGTTACTGCCCCATAACTTACATGGGGTTGACCAAACTTGCAGAAACATGTTTATTTCTGCTGAAAAACACGTTTTGACCCTTTCTGCACACTGGGGTTAAGATCTGAGTGTGTGGGCTCTTCTGAGCCTTGCTGCTACATGGGTATTCAGTTGTCTGAAAAAACGCGTTTATTTCGGGCTGAAAAACACGTTTTGAAAAGTGTACTGTTACTGCCCCATAACTTACATGGGGTTGACCAAACTTGCAGAAACATGTTTATTTCTGCTGAAAAACATGTTTTGACACTTTCAGCACACTGGGGTTAAAATCTGAGTGTGTGGGCTC
The DNA here is from genome assembly GCF_040954835.1 of Lepisosteus oculatus. Classification (NCBI taxonomy): domain Eukaryota; kingdom Metazoa; phylum Chordata; class Actinopteri; order Semionotiformes; family Lepisosteidae; genus Lepisosteus; species Lepisosteus oculatus. The sequence continues at coordinate 76,745 of NW_027167980.1, forward strand.
TTCTGAGCCTTGCTGCTACATGGGTATTCAGTTGTCTGAAAAAACGTGTTTATTTCGGGCTGAAAAACACGTTTTGAAAAGTGTACTGTTACTGCCCCATAACTTACATGGGGTTGACCAAACTTGCAGAAACATGTTTATTTCTGCTGAAAAACATGTTTTGAGCCTTTCTGCACACTGGGGTTAAGATCTGAGTGTGTGGGCTCTTCTGAGCCTTGCTGCTACATGGGTATTCAGTTGTCTGAAAAAACGCGTTTATTTTGGGCTGAAAAACACGTTTTGCAGAGTGTACTGTTACTGCCCCATAACTTACATGGGGTTGACCAAACTTGCAGAAACATGTTTATTTCTGCTGAAAAACATGTTTTGACACTTTCAGCACACTGGGGTTAAGATCTGAGTGTGTGGGCTCTTCTGAGCCTTGCTGCTACATGGGTATTCAGTTGTCTGAAAAAACGCGTTTATTTCGGGCTGAAAAACACGTTTTGAAAAGTGTACTGTTACTGCCCCATAACTTACATGGGGTTGACCAAACTTGCAGAAACATGTTTATTTCTGCTGAAAAACACGTTTTGACCCTTTCTGCACACTGGGGTTAAGATCTGAGTGTGTGGGCTCTTCTGAGCCTTGCTGCTACATGGGTATTCAGTTGTCTGAAAAAACGCGTTTATTTCGGGCTGAAAAACACGTTTTGAAAAGTGTACTGTTACTGCCCCATAACTTACATGGGGTTGACCAAACTTGCAGAAACATGTTTATTTCTGCTGAAAAACATGTTTTGACACTTTCAGCACACTGGGGTTAAAATCTGAGTGTGTGGGCTCTTCTGAGCCTTGCTGCTACATGGGTATTCAGTTGTCTGAAAAAACGTGTTTATTTCGGGCTGAAAAACACGTTTTGAAAAGTGTACTGTTACTGAACCATAACTTACATGGGGTTGACCAAACTTGCAGAAACATGTTTATTTCTGCTGAAAAACATGTTTTGACACTTTCAGCACACTGGGGTTAAGATCTGAGTGTGTGGGCTCTTCTGAGCCTTGCTGCTACATGGGTATTCAGTTGTCTGAAAAAACGCGTTTATTTCGGGCTGAAAAACACGTTTTGAAAAGTGTACTGTTACTGCCCCATAACTTACATGGGGTTGACCAAACTTGCAGAAACATGTTTATTTCTGCTGAAAAACATGTTTTGAACCTTTCTGCACACTGGGGTTAAGATCTGAGTGTGTGGGCTCTTCTGAGCCTTGCTGCTACATGGGGATTCAGTTGTCTGAAAAAACGCGTTTATTTCGGGCTGAAAAACACGTTTTGAAAAGTGTACTGTTACTGCCCCATAACTTACATGGGGTTGACCAAACTTGCAGAAACATGTTTATTTCTGCTGAAAAACATGTTTTGACACTTTCAGCACACTGGGGTTAAGATCTGAGTGTGTGGGCTCTTCTGAGCCTTGCTGCTACATGGGTATTCAGTTGTCTGAAAAAACGCGTTTATTTCGGGCTGAAAAACACGTTTTGAAAAGTGTACTGTTACTGCCCCATAACTTACATGGGGTTGACCAAACTTGCAGAAACATGTTTATTTCTGCTGAAAAACATGTTTTGACACTTTCAGCACACTGGGGTTAAGATCTGAGTGTGTGGGCTCTTCTGAGCCTTGCTGCTACATGGGTATTCAGTTGTCTGAAAAAACGCGTTTATTTCGGGCTGAAAAACACGTTTTGAAAAGTGTACTGTTACTGCCCCATAACTTACATGGGGTTGACCAAACTTGCAGAAACATGTTTATTTCTGCTGAAAAACATGTTTTGAACCTTTCTGCACACTGGGGTTAAGATCTGAGTGTGTGGGCTCTTCTGAGCCTTGCTGCTACATGGGGATTCAGTTGTCTGAAAAAACGCGTTTATTTCGGGCTGAAAAACACGTTTTGAAAAGTGTACTGTTACTGCCCCATAACTTACATGGGGTTGACCAAACTTGCAGAAACATGTTTATTTCTGCTGAAAAACATGTTTTGAACCTTTCTGCACACTGGGGTTAAGATCTGAGTGTGTGGGCTCTTCTGAGCCTTGCTGCTACATGGGGATTCAGTTGTCTGAAAAAACGCGTTTATTTTGGGCTGAAAAACACGTTTTGCAGAGTGTACTGTTACTGCCCCATAACTTACATGGGGTTGACCAAACTTGCAGAAACATGTTTATTTCTGCTGAAAAACACGTTTTGACCCTTTCTGCACACTGGGGTTAAGATCTGAGTGTGTGGGCTCTTCTGAGCCTTGCTGCTACATGGGTATTCAGTTGTCTGAAAAAACGCGTTTATTTCGGGCTGAAAAACACGTTTTGAAAAGTGTACTGTTACTGCCCCATAACTTACATGGGGTTGACCAAACTTGCAGAAACATGTTTATTTCTGCTGAAAAACATGTTTTGACACTTTCAGCACACTGGGGTTAAAATCTGAGTGTGTGGGCTCTTCTGAGCCTTGCTGCTACATGGGTATTCAGTTGTCTGAAAAAACGTGTTTATTTCGGGCTGAAAAACACGTTTTGAAAAGTGTACTGTTACTGCCCCATAACTTACATGGGGTTGACCAAACTTGCAGAAACATGTTTATTTCTGCTGAAAAACATGTTTTGAGCCTTTCTGCACACTGGGGTTAAGATCTGAGTGTGTGGGCTCTTCTGAGCCTTGCTGCTACATGGGTATTCAGTTGTCTGAAAAAACGCGTTTATTTCGGGCTGAAAAACACGTTTTGAAAAGTGTACTGTTACTGCCCCATAACTTACATGGGGTTGACCAAACTTGCAGAAACATGTTTATTTCTGCTGAAAAACATGTTTTGACACTTTCAGCACACTGGGGTTAAGATCTGAGTGTGTGGGCTCTTCTGAGCCTTGCTGCTACATGGGGATTCAGTTGTATGAAAAAACGCGTTTATTTCGGGCTGAAAAACACGTTTTGCAGAGTGTACTGTTACTGCCCCATAACTTACATGGGGTTGACCAAACTTGCAGAAACATGTTTATTTCTGCTGAAAAACACGTTTTGACCCTTTCTGCACACTGGGGTTAAGATCTGAGTGTGTGGGCTCTTCTGAGCCTTGCTGCTACATGGGTATTCAGTTGTCTGAAAAAACGCGTTTATTTCGGGCTGAAAAACACGTTTTGCAGAGTGTACTGTTACTGCCCCATAACTTACATGGGGTTGACCAAACTTGCAGAAACAAGTTTATTTCTTCTGAAAAACACGTTTTGACCCTTTCTGCACACTGGGGTTAAGATCTGAGTGTGTGGGCTCTTCTGAGCCTTGCTGCTACATGGGTATTCAGTTGTCTGAAAAAACGCGTTTATTTCGGGCTGAAAAACACGTTTTGAAAAGTGTACTGTTACTGCCCCATAACTTACATGGGGTTGACCAAACTTGCAGAAACATGTTTATTTCTGCTGAAAAACATGTTTTGACACTTTCAGCACACTGGGGTTAAGATCTGAGTGTGTGGGCTCTTCTGAGCCTTGCTGCTACATGGGTATTCAGTTGTCTGAAAAAACGCGTTTATTTCGGGCTGAAAAACACGTTTTGAAAAGTGTACTGTTACTGCCCCATAACTTACATGGGGTTGACCAAACTTGCAGAAACATGTTTATTTCTGCTGAAAAACATGTTTTGAACCTTTCTGCACACTGGGGTTAAGATCTGAGTGTGTGGGCTCTTCTGAGCCTTGCTGCTACATGGGGATTCAGTTGTCTGAAAAAACGCGTTTATTTCGGGCTGAAAAACACGTTTTGAAAAGTGTACTGTTACTACCCCATAACTTACATGGGGTTGACCAAACTTGCAGAAACATGTTTATTTCTGCTGAAAAACATGTTTTGAACCTTTCTGCACACTGGGGTTAAGATCTGAGTGTGTGGGCTCTTCTGAGCCTTGCTGCTACATGGGTATTCAGTTGTCTGAAAAAACGCGTTTATTTCGGGCTGAAAAACACGTTTTGAAAAGTGTACTGTTACGGCCCCATAACTTACATGGGGTTGACCAAACTTGCAGAAACATGTTTATTTCTGCTGAAAAACATGTTTTGACACTTTCAGCACACTGGGGTTAAGATCTGAGTGTGTGGGCTCTTCTGAGCCTTGCTGCTACATGGGTATTCAGTTGTCTGAAAAAACGCGTTTATTTCTGGCTGAAAAACACGTTTTGAAAAGTGTACTGTTACTGCCCCATAACTTACATGGGGTTGACCAAACTTGCAGAAACATGTTTATTTCTGCTGAAAAACATGTTTTGACACTTTCAGCACACTGGGGTTAAGCTCTGAGTGTGTGGGCTCTTCTGAGCCTTGCTGCTACATGGGTATTCAGTTGTCTGAAAAAACGCGTTTATTTCGGGCTGAAAAACACGTTTTGAAAAGTGTACTGTTACTGCCCCATAACTTACATGGGGTTGACCAAACTTGCAGAAACATGTTTATTTCTGCTGAAAAACATGTTTTGAACCTTTCTGCACACTGGGGTTAAGATCTGAGTGTGTGGGCTCTTCTGAGACTTGCTGCTACATGGGGATTCAGTTGTCTGAAAAAACGCGTTTATTTCGGGCTGAAAAACACGTTTTGAAAAGTGTACTGTTACTGCCCCATAACTTACATGGGGTTGACCAAACTTGCAGAAACATGTTTATTTCTGCTGAAAAACATGTTTTGACACTTTCAGCACACTGGGGTTAAGATCTGAGTGTGTGGGCTCTTCTGAGCCTTGCTGCTACATGGGGATTCAGTTGTCTGAAAAAACGCGTTTATTTCGGGCTGAAAAACACGTTTTGCAGAGTGTACTGTTACTGCCCCATAACTTACATGGGGTTGACCAAACTTGCAGAAACATGTTTATTTCTGCTGAAAAACACGTTTTGACCCTTTCTGCACACTGGGGTTAAGAGCTGAGTGTGTGGGCTCTTCTGAGACTTGCTGCTGGATTCAGTTGTCTGAAAAAACG
>NW_027167981.1:0-81613 GCF_040954835.1 Lepisosteus oculatus
TTTCAAAACGTGTTTTTCAGCCCGAAATAAACGCGTTTTTTCAGACAGCTGTATCCCTATGTAACTGCAAGGCTCAGAAGAGCCCACACACTCAGGTCTTAACCCCAGTGTGCTGAAAGTGTCAAAACATGTTTTTCAGCAGAAATAAACATGTTTCTGCAAGTTTGGTCAACCCCATGTAAGTTATGGGTCAGTAACAGCTCACTTTTCAAAACGTGTTTTTCAGCCCGAAATAAACGCGTTTTTTCAGACAGCTGTATCCCTATGTAACTGCAAGGCTCAGAAGAGCCCACACACTCAGGTCTTAACCCCAGTGTGCTGAAAGTTTCAAAACATGTTTTTCAGCAGAAATAAACATGTTTCTGCAAGTTTGGTCAACCCCATGTAACTTATGGGGCAGTAACAGCTCACTTTTCAAATCGTGTTTTTCAGCCCGAAATAAACGCGTTTTTTCTGACATCTGTATCCCTATGTAACTGCAAGACTCAGAAGAGCCCACACACTCAGATCTTAACCCCAGTGTGCTGAAAGTGTCAAAACGTGTTTTTCAGCAGAAATAAACATGTTTCTGCAAGTTTGGTCAACCCCATGTAACTTATGGGGCAGTAACAGCTCACTTTTCAAAACGTGTTTTTCAGCCCGAAATAAACGCGTTTTTTCAGAAAGCTGTATCCCTATGTAACTGCAAGGCTCAGAAGAGCCCACACACTCAGGTCTTAACCCCAGTGTGCTGACAGTGTCAAAACATGTTTTTCAGCAGAAATAAACATGTATCTGCAAGTTTGGTCAACCCCATGTAACTTATGGGGTAGTAACAGCTCACTTTTCAAAACGTGTTTTTCAGCCCGAAATAAACGCGTTTTTTCTGACAGCTGTATCCCTATGTAACTGCAAGGCTCAGAAGAGCCCACACACTCAGGTCTTAACCCCAGTGTGCTGACAGTGTCAAAACATGTTTTTCAGCAGAAATAAACATGTTTCTGCAAGTTTGGTCAACACCATGTAAGTTATGGGTAAGTAACAGCTCACTTTTCAAAACGTGTTTTTCAGCCCGAAATAAACGCGTTTTTCAGACAGCTGTATCCCTATGTAACTGCAAGGCTCAGAAGAGCCCACACACTCAGGTCTTAACCCCAGTGTGCTGAAAGTGTCAAAACGTGTTTTTCAGCAGAAATAAACATGTTTCTGCAAGTTTGGTCAACCCCATGTAACTTATGGGGCAGTAACAGCTCACTTTTCAAAACGTGTTTTTGAGCCCGAAATAAACGCGTTTTTTCAGACAGCTGTATCCCTATGTAACTGCAAGGCTCAGAAGAGCCCAAACACTCAGGTCTTAACCCCAGTGTGCTGAAAGTGTCAAAACATGTTTGTCAGCAGAAATAAACATGTTTCTGCAAGTTTGGTCAACCCCATGTAAGTTATGGGGTAGTAACAGCACACTTTTCAAAACTTGTTTTTCAGCCCGAAATAAACGCGTTTTTTAAGACAGCTGTATCCCTATGTAACTGCAAGGCTCAGAAGAGCCCACACACTCAGGTCTTAACCCCAGTGTGCTGAAAGTGTCAAAACATGTTTTTCAGCAGAAATAAACATGTTTCTGCAAGTTTGGTCAACCCCATGTAAGTTATGGGTCAGTAACAGCTCACTTTTCAAAACGTGTTTTTCAGCCCGAAATAAACGCGTTTTTTCAGACAGCTGTATCCCTATGTAACTGCAAGGCTCAGAAGAGCCCACACACTCAGGTCTTAACCCCAGTGTGCTGAAAGTGTCAAAACATGTTTTTCAGAAGAAATAAACATGTTTCTGCAAGTTTGGTCAACCCCATGTAACTTATGGGGCAGTAACAGCTCACTTTTCAAAACGTGTTTTTCAGCCCGAAATAAACGCGTTTTTTCTGACATCTGTATCCCTATGTAACTGCAAGACTCAGAAGAGCCCACACACTCAGGTCTTAACCCCAGTGTGCTGAAAGTGTCAAAACATGTTTTTCAGCAGAAATAAACATGTTTCTGCAAGTTTGGTCAACCCCATGTAACTTATGGGGCAGTAACAGCTCACTTTTCAAAACGTGTTTTTCAGCCCGAAATAAACGCGTTTTTTCAGACAGCTGTATCCCTATGTAACTGCAAGGCACAGAAGAGCCCACACACTCAGGTCTTAACCCCAGTGTGCTGACAGTGTCAAAACATGTTTTTCAGCAGAAATAAACATGTTTCTGCAAGTTTGGTCAACCCCATGTAAGTTATGGGTCAGTAACAGCTCACTTTTCAAAACGTGTTTTTCAGCCCGAAATAAACGCGTTTTTTCAGACAGCTGTATCCCTATGTAACTGCAAGGCTCAGAAGAGCCCACACACTCAGGTCTTAACCCCAGTGTGCTGAAAGTGTCAAAACATGTTTTTCAGCAGAAATAAACATGTTTCTGCAAGTTTGGTCAACCCCATGTAAGTTATGGGGCAGTAACAGCACACTTTTCAAAACGTGTTTTTCAGCCCGAAATAAACACGTTTTTTCAGACAGCTGTATCCCTATGTAACTGCAAGGCTCAGAAGAGCCCACACACTCAGGTCTTAACCCCAGTGTGCTGAAAGTGTCAAAATGTGTTTTTCAGCAGAAATAAACATATTTCTGCAAGTTTGGTCAACCCCATGTAAGTTATGGGTCAGTAACAGCTCACTTTTCAAAACGTGTTTTTCAGCCCGAAATAAACGCGTTTTTTCAGACAGCTGTATCCCTATGTAACTGCAAGGCTCAGAAGAGCCCACACACTCAGGTCTTAACCCCAGTGTGCTGAAAGTGTCAAAACATGTTTTTCAGCAGAAATAAACATGTTTCTGCAAGTTTGGTCAACCCCATGTAAGTTATGGGGTAGTAACAGCACACTTTTCAAAACGTGTTTTTCAGCCCGAAATAAACGCGTTTTTTCAGACAGCTGTATCCCTATGTAACTGCAAGGCTCAGAAGAGCCCACACACTCAGGTCTTAACCCCAGTGTGCTGAAAGTGTCAAAACATGTTTTTCAGCAGAAATAAACATGTTTCTGCAAGTTTGGTCAACCCCATGTAACTTATGGGGCAGTAACAGCTCACTTTTCAAAACCTGTTTTTCAGCCCGAAATAAACGCGTTTTTTCTGACATCTGTATCCCTATGTAACTGCAAGACTCAGAAGAGCCCACACACTCAGGTCTTAACCCCAGTGTGCTGAAAGTGTCAAAACATGTTTTTCAGCAGAAATAAACATGTTTCTGCAAGTTTGGTCAACCCCATGTAAGTTATGGGTCAGTAACAGCTCACTTTTCAAAACGTGTTTTTCAGCCCGAAATAAACGCGTTTTTTCAGACAGCTGTATCCCTATGTAACTGCAAGGCTCAGAAGAGCCCACACACTCAGGTCTTAACCCCAGTGTGCTGAAAGTGTCAAAACATGTTTTTTCAGCAGAAATAAACATGTTTCTGCAAGTTTGGTCAACCCCATGTAAGTTATGGGTCAGTAACAGCTCACTTTTCAAAACGTGTTTTTCAGCCCGAAATAAACGCGTTTTTTCAGACAGCTGTATCCCTATGTAACTGCAAGGCTCAGAAGAGCCCACACACTCAGGTCTTAACCCCAGTGTGCTGAAAGTGTCAAAACATGTTTTTCAGCAGAAATAAACATGTTTCTGCAAGTTTGGTCAACCCCATGTAAGTTATGGGTCAGTAACAGCTCACTTTTCAAAACGTGTTTTTCAGCCCGAAATAAACGCGTTTTTTCAGACAGCTGTATCCCTATGTAACTGCAAGGCTCAGAAGAGCCCACACACTCAGGTCTTAACCCCAGTGTGCTGAAAGTGTCAAAACATGTTTTTCAGCAGAAATAAACATGTTTCTGCAAGTTTGGTCAACCCCATGTAAGTTATGGGTCAGTAACAGCTCACTTTTCAAAACGTGTTTTTCAGCCCGAAATAAACGCGTTTTTTCAGACAGCTGTATCCCTATGTAACTGCAAGGCTCAGAAGAGCCCACACACTCAGGTCTTAACCCCAGTGTGCTGAAAGTTTCAAAACATGTTTTTCAGCAGAAATAAACATGTTTCTGCAAGTTTGGTCAACCCCATGTAACTTATGGGGCAGTAACAGCTCACTTTTCAAAACGTGTTTTTCAGCCCGAAATAAACGCGTTTTTTCTGACATCTGTATCCCTATGTAACTGCAAGACTCAGAAGAGCCCACACACTCAGGTCTTAACCCCAGTGTGCTGAAAGTGTCAAAACGTGTTTTTCAGCAGAAATAAACATGTTTCTGCAAGTTTGGTCAACCCCATGTAACTTAAGGGGCAGTAACAGCTCACTTTTCAAAACGTGTTTTTCAGCCCGAAATAAACGCGTTTTTTCAGAAAGCTGTATCCCTATGTAACTGCAAGGCTCAGAAGAGCCCACACACTCAGGTCTTAACCCCAGTGTGCTGACAGTGTCAAAACATGTTTTTCAGCAGAAATAAACATGTTTCTGCAAGTTTGGTCAACCCCATGTAACTTATGGGGTAGTAACAGCTGACTTTTCAAAACGTGTTTTTCAGCCCGAAATAAACGCTTTTTTTCTGACAGCTGTATCCCTATGTAACTGCAAGGCTCAGAAGAGCCCACACACTCAGGTCTTAACCCCAGTGTGCTGAAAGTGTCAAAACATGTTTTTCAGCAGAAATAAACATGTTTCTGCAAGTTTGGTCAACCCCATGTAAGTTATGGGGCAGTAACAGCACACTTTTCAAAACGTGTTTTTCAGCCCGAAATAAACACGTTTTTTTCAGACAGCTGTATCCCTATGTAACTGCAAGGCTCAGAAGAGCCCACACACTCAGGTCTTAACCCCAGTGTGCTGAAAGTGTCAAAATGTGTTTTTCAGCAGAAATAAACATGTTTCTGCAAGTTTGGTCAACCCCATGTAAGTTATGGGTCAGTAACAGCTCACTTTTCAAAACGTGTTTTTCAGCCCGAAATAAACGCGTTTTTTCAGACAGCTGTATCCCTATGTAACTGCAAGGCTCAGAAGAGCCCACACACTCAGGTCTTAACCCCAGTGTGCTGAAAGTGTCAAAACATGTTTGTCAGCAGAAATAAACATGTTTCTGCAAGTTTGGTCAACCCCATGTAAGTTATGGGTCAGTAACAGCTCACTTTTCAAAACGTGTTTTTCAGCCCGAAATAAACGCGTTTTTTCAGACAGCTGTATCCCTATGTAACTGCAAGGCTCAGAAGAGCCCACACACTCAGGTCTTAACCCCAGTGTGCTGAAAGTGTCAAAACATGTTTTTTCAGCAGAAATAAACATGTTTCTGCAAGTTTGGTCAACCCCATGTAACTTATGGGGCAGTAACAGCTCACTTTTCAAAACGTGTTTTTCAGCCCGAAATAAACGCGTTTTTTCAGACAGCTGTATCCCTATGTAACTGCAAGGCTCAGAAGAGCCCACACACTCAGGTCTTAACCCCAGTGTGCTGAAAGTGTCAAAACATGTTTTTCAGCAGAAATAAACATGTTTCTGCAAGTTAGGTCAACCCCATGTAAGTTATGGGTCAGTAACAGCTCACTTTTCAAAACGTGTTTTTCAGCCCGAAATAAACGCGTTTTTTCAGACAGCTGTATCCCTATGTAACTGCAAGGCTCAGAAGAGCCCACACACTCAGGTCTTAACCCCAGTGTGCTGAAAGTGTCAAAACATGTTTTTCAGCAGAAATAAACATGTTTCTGCAAGTTTGGTCAACCCCATGTAACTTATGGGGCAGTAACAGCTCACTTTTCAAAACGTGTTTTTCAGCTCGAAATAAACGCGTTTTTTCAGACAGCTGTATCCCTATGTAACTGCAAGGCTCAGAAGAGCCCACACACTCAGGTCTTAACCCCAGTGTGCTGAAAGTGTCAAAACATGTTTTTCAGCAGAAATAAACATGTTTCTGCAAGTTTGGTCAACCCCATGTAAGTTATGGGTCAGTAACAGCTCACTTTTCAAAACGTGTTTTTCAGCCCGAAATAAACGCGTTTTTTCAGACAGCTGTATCCCTATGTAACTGCAAGGCTCAGAAGAGCCCACACACTCAGGTCTTAACCCCAGTGTGCTGACAGTGTCAAAACATGTTTTTCAGCAGAAATAAACATGTTTCTGCAAGTTTGGTCAACCCCATGTAAGTTATGGGTCAGTAACAGCTCACTTTTCAAAACGTGTTTTTCAGCCCGAAATAAACGCGTTTTTTCAGACAGCTGTATCCCTATGTAACTGCAAGGCTCAGAAGAGCCCACACACTCAGGTCTTAACCCCAGTGTGCTGACAGTGTCAAAACATGTTTTTCAGCAGAAATAAACATGTTTCTGCAAGTTTGGTCAACCCCATGTAAGTTATGGGTCAGTAACAGGTCACTTTTCAAAACATGTTTTTCAGCCCGAAATAAACGCGTTTTTTCAGACAGCTGTATCCCTATGTAACTGCAAGGCTCAGAAGAGCCCACACACTCAGGTCTTAACCCCAGTGTGCTGACAGTGTCAAAACATGTTTTTCAGCAGAAATAAACATGTTTCTGCAAGTTTGGTCAACCCCATGTAAGTTATGGGGCAGTAACAGCACACTTTTCAAAACGTGTTTTTCAGCCCGAAATAAACGCGTTTTTTCAGACAGCTGTATCCCTATGTAACTGCAAGGCTCAGAAGAGCCCACACACTCAGGTCTTAACCCCAGTGTGCTGAAAGTGTCAAAACATGTTTTTCAGCAGAAATAAACATGTTTCTGCAAGTTTGGTCAACCCCATGTAAGTTATGGGTCAGTAACAGCTCACTTTTCAAAACGTGTTTTTCAGCCCGAAATAAACGCGTTTTTTCAGACAGCTGTATCCCTATGTAACTGCAAGGCTCAGAAGAGCCCACACACTCAGGTCTTAACCCCAGTGTGCTGAAAGTGTCAAAACATGTTTTTCAGCAGAAATAAACATGTTTCTGCAAGTTTGGTCAACCCCATGTAAGTTATGGGGTAGTAACAGCACACTTTTCAAAACGTGTTTTTCAGCCCGAAATAAACGCGTTTTTTCAGACAGCTGTATCCCTATGTAACTGCAAGGCTCAGAAGAGCCCACACACTCAGGTCTTAACCCCAGTGTGCTGAAAGTGTCAAAACATGTTTTTCAGCAGAAATAAACATGTTTCTGCAAGTTTGGTCAACCCCATGTAAGTTATGGGTCAGTAACAGCTCACTTTTCAAAACGTGTTTTTCAGCCCGAAATAAACGCGTTTTTTCAGACAGCTGTATCCCTATGTAACTGCAAGGCTCAGAAGAGCCCACACACTCAGGTCTTAACCCCAGTGTGCTGAAAGTTTCAAAACATGTTTTTCAGCAGAAATAAACATGTTTCTGCAAGTTTGGTCAACCCCATGTAACTTATGGGGCAGTAACAGCTCACTTTTCAAAACGTGTTTTTCAGCCCGAAATAAACGCGTTTTTTCTGACATCTGTATCCCTAAGTAACTGCAAGACTCAGAAGAGCCCACACACTCAGGTCTTAACCCCAGTGTGCTGAAAGTGTCAAAACGTGTTTTTCAGCAGAAATAAACATGTTTCTGCAAGTTTGGTCAACCCCATGTAACTTATGGGGCAGTAACAGCTCACTTTTCAAAACGTGTTTTTCAGCCCGAAATAAACGCGTTTTTTCAGAAAGCTGTATCCCTATGTAACTGCAAGGCTCAGAAGAGCCCACACACTCAGGTCTTAACCCCAGTGTGCTGAAAGTGTCAAAACATGTTTTTCAGCAGAAATAAACATGTTTCTGCAAGTTTGGTCAACCCCATGTAACTTATGGGGTAGTAACAGCTCACTTTTCAAAACGTGTTTTTCAGCCCGAAATAAACGCGTTTTTTCTGACAGCTGTATCCCTATGTAACTGCAAGGCTCAGAAGAGCCCACACACTCAGGTCTTAACCCCAGTGTGCTGACAGTGTCAAAACATGTTTTTCAGCAGAAATAAACATGTTTCTGCAAGTTTGGTCAACCCCATGTAAGTTATGGGTCAGTAACAGCTCACTTTTCAAAACGTGTTTTTCAGCCCGAAATAAACGCGTTTTTCAGACAGCTGTATCCCTATGTAACTGCAAGGCTCAGAAGAGCCCACACACTCAGGTCTTAACCCCAGTGTGCTGAAAGTGTCAAAATGTGTTTTTCAGCAGAAATAAACATGTTTCTGCAAGTTTGGTCAACCCCATGTAACTTATGGGGCAGTAACAGCTCACTTTTCAAAACGTGTTTTTCAGCCCGAAATAAACGCGTTTTTTCAGACAGCTGTATCCCTATGTAACTGCAAGGCTCAGAAGAGCCCACACACTCAGGTCTTAACCCCAGTGTGCTGAAAGTGTCAAAACATGTTTTTCAGCAGAAATAAACATGTTTCTGCAAGTTTGGTCAACCCCATGTAAGTTATGGGGCAGTAACAGCACACTTTTCAAAACGTGTTTTTCAGCCCGAAATAAACACGTTTTTTTCAGACAGCTGTATCCCTATGTAACTGCAAGGCTCAGAAGAGCCCACACACTCAGGTCTTAACCCCAGTGTGCTGAAAGTGTCAAAATGTGTTTTTCAGCAGAAATAAACATGTTTCTGCAAGTTTGGTCAACCCAATGTAACTTATGGGTCAGTAACAGCTCACTTTTTAAAACGTGTTTTTGAGCCCGAAATAAACGCGTTTTTTCAGACAGCTGTATCCCTATGTAACTGCAAGGCTCAGAAGAGCCCAAACACTCAGGTCTTAACCCCAGTGTGCTGAAAGTGTCAAAACATGTTTGTCAGCAGAAATAAACATGTTTCTGCAAGTTTGGTCAACCCCATGTAAGTTATGGGGTAGTAACAGCACACTTTTCAAAACGTGTTTTTCAGCCCGAAATAAACGCGTTTTTTAAGACAGCTGTATCCCTATGTAACTGCAAGGCTCAGAAGAGCCCACACACTCAGGTCTTAACCCCAGTGTGCTGAAAGTGTCAAAACATGTTTTTCAGCAGAAATAAACATGTTTCTGCAAGTTTGGTCAACCCCATGTAAGTTATGGGTCAGTAACAGCTCATTTTTCAAAACGTGTTTTTCAGCCCGAAATAAACGCTTTTTTTCAGACAGCTGTATCCCTATGTAACTGCAAGGCTTAGAAGAGCCCACACACTCAGGTCTTAACCCCAGTGTGCTGAAAGTGTCAAAACATGTTTTTCAGCAGAAATAAACATGTTTCTGCAAGTTTGGTCAACCCCATGTAACTTATGGGGCAGTAACAGCTCACTTTTCAAAACGTGTTTTTCAGCCCGAAATAAACGCGTTTTTTCTGACATCTGTATCCCTATGTAACTGCAAGACTCAGAAGAGCCCACACACTCAGGTCTTAACCCCAGTGTGCTGAAAGTGTCAAAACATGTTTTTCAGCAGAAATAAACATGTTTCTGCAAGTTTGGTCAACCCCATGTAAGTTATGGGTCAGTAACAGCTCACTTTTCAAAACGTGTTTTTCAGCCCGAAATAAACGCGTTTTTTCAGACAGCTGTATCCCTATGTAACTGCAAGGCTCAGAAGAGCCCACACACTCAGGTCTTAACCCCAGTGTGCTGAAAGTGCAAAACGTGTTTTTCAGCAGAAATAAACATGTTTCTGCAAGTTTGGTCAACCCCATGTAACTTATGGGGCAGTAACAGCTCACTTTTCAAAACGTGTTTTTCAGCCCGAAATAAACGCGTTTTTTCAGACAGCTGTATCCCTATGTAACTGCAAGGCACAGAAGAGCCCACACACTCAGGTCTTAACCCCAGTGTGCTGACAGTGTCAAAACATGTTTTTCAGCAGAAATAAACATGTTTCTGCAAGTTTGGTCAACCCCATGTAAGTTATGGGTCAGTAACAGCTCACTTTTCAAAACGTGTTTTTCAGCCCGAATTAAACGCGTTTTTTCAGACAGCTGTATCCCTATGTAACTGCAAGGCTCAGAAGAGCCCACACACTCAGGTCTTAACCCCAGTGTGCTGAAAGTGTCAAAACATGTTTTTCAGCAGAAATAAACATGTTTCTGCAAGTTTGGTCAACCCCATGTAAGTTATGGGGCAGTAACAGCACACTTTTCAAAACGTGTTTTTCAGCCCGAAATAAACGCGTTTTTTCAGACAGCTGTATCCCTATGTAACTGCAAGGCTCAGAAGAGCCCACACACTCAGGTCTTAACCCCAGTGTGCTGAAAGTGTCAAAATGTGTTTTTCAGCAGAAATAAACATATTTCTGCAAGTTTGGTCAACCCCATGTAAGTTATGGGTCAGTAACAGCTCACTTTTCAAAACGTGTTTTTCAGCCCGAAATAAACGCGTTTTTTCAGACAGCTGTATCCCTATGTAACTGCAAGGCTCAGAAGAGCCCACACACTCAGGTCTTAACCCCAGTGTGCTGAAAGTGTCAAAACGTGTTTTTCAGCAGAAATAAACATGTTTTTGCAAGTTTGGTCAACCCCATGTAAGTTATGGGTCAGTAACAGCTCACTTTTCAAAACGTGTTTTTCAGCCCGAAATAAACGCGTTTTTTCAGACAGCTGTATCCCTATGTAACTGCAAGGCTCAGAAGAGCCCACACACTCAGGTCTTAACCCCAGTGTGCTGAAAGTGTCAAAACGTGTTTTTCAGCAGAAATAAACATGTTTCTGCAAGTTTGGTCAACCCCATGTAACTTATGGGGCAGTAACAGCTCACTTTTCAAAACGTGTTTTTCAGCCCGAAATAAACGCGTTTTTTCAGAAAGCTGTATCCCTATGTAACTGCAAGGCTCAGAAGAGCCCACACACTCAGGTCTTAACCCCAGTGTGCTGACAGTGTCAAAACATGTTTTTCAGCAGAAATAAACATGTTTCTGCAAGTTTGGTCAACCCCATGTAAGTTATGGGTCAGTAACAGCTCACTTTTCAAAACGTGTTTTTCAGCCCGAAATAAACGGGTTTTTTCAGACAGCTGTATCCCTATGTAACTGCAAGGCTCAGAAGAGCCCACACACTCAGGTCTTAACCCCAGTGTGCTGAAAGTGTCAAAATGTGTTTTTCAGCAGAAATAAACATGTTTCTGCAAGTTTGGTCAACCCCATGTAAGTTATGGGTCAGTAACAGCTCACTTTTCAAAACGTGTTTTTCAGCCCGAAATAAACGCGTTTTTTCAGACAGCTGTATCCCTATGTAACTGCAAGGCTCAGAAGAGCCCACACACTCAGGTCTTAACCCCAGTGTGCTGACAGTGTCAAAACATGTTTTTCAGCAGAAATAAACATGTTTCTGCAAGTTTGGTCAACCCCATGTAAGTTATGGGTCAGTAACAGCTCACTTTTCAAAACGTGTTTTTCAGCCCGAAATAAACGCGTTTTTTCAGACAGCTGTATCCCTATGTAACTGCAAGGCTCAGAAGAGCCCACACACTCGCGTTTTTTCAGACAGCTGTATCCCTATGTAACTGCAAGGCTCAGAAGAGCCCACACACTCAGGTCTTAACCCCAGTGTGCTGAAAGTGTCAAAACGTGTTTTTCAGCAGAAATAAACATGTTTCTGCAAGTTTGGTCAACCCCATGTAACTTATGGGGCAGTAACAGCTCACTTTTCAAAACGTGTTTTTCAGCCCGAAATAAACGCGTTTTTTCAGACAGCTGTATCCCTATGTAACTGCAAGGCTCAGAAGAGCCCACACACTCAGGTCTTAACCCCAGTGTGCTGAAAGTGTCAAAACATGTTTTTCAGCAGAAATAAACATGTTTCTGCAAGTTTGGTCAACCCCATGTAACTTATGGGGCAGTAACAGCTCACTTTTCAAAACGTGTTTTTCAGCCCGAAATAAACGCGTTTTTTCTGACATCTGTATCCCTATGTAACTGCAAGACTCAGAAGAGCCCACACACTCAGGTCTTAACCCCAGTGTGCTGAAAGTGTCAAAACATGTTTTTCAGCAGAAATAAACATGTTTCTGCAAGTTTGGTCAACCCCATGTAAGTTATGGGTCAGTAACAGCTCACTTTTCAAAACGTGTTTTTCAGCCCGAAATAAACGCGTTTTTTCAGACAGCTGTATCCCTATGTAACTGCAAGGCTCAGAAGAGCCCACACACTCAGGTCTTAACCCCAGTGTGCTGAAAGTGTCAAAACGTGTTTTTCAGCAGAAATAAACATGTTTCTGCAAGTTTGGTCAACCCCATGTAACTTATGGGGCAGTAACAGCTCACTTTTCAAAACGTGTTTTTCAGCCCGAAATAAACGCGTTTTTTCAGAAAGCTGTATCCCTATGTAACTGCAAGGCTCAGAAGAGCCCACACACTCAGGTCTTAACCCCAGTGTGCTGACAGTGTCAAAACATGTTTTTCAGCAGAAATAAACATGTTTCTGCAAGTTTGGTCAACCCCATGTAACTTATGGGGCAGTAACAGCTCACTTTTCAAAACGTGTTTTTCAGCCCGAAATAAACGCGTTTTTTCTGACAGCTGTATCCCTATGTAACTGCAAGGCTCAGAAGAGCCCACACACTCAGGTCTTAACCCCAGTGTGCTGACAGTGTCAAAACATGTTTTTCAGCAGAAATAAACATGTTTCTGCAAGTTTGGTCAACCCCATGTAAGTTATGGGTCAGTAACAGCTCACTTTTCAAAACGTGTTTTTCAGCCCGAAATAAACGCGTTTTTTCAGACAGCTGTATCCCTATGTAACTGCAAGGCTCAGAAGAGCCCACACACTCAGGTCTTAACCCCAGTGTGCTGAAAGTGTCAAAACATGTTTTTTCAGCAGAAATAAACATGTTTCTGCAAGTTTGGTCAACCCCATGTAAGTTATGGGTCAGTAACAGCTCACTTTTCAAAACGTGTTTTTCAGCCCGAAATAAACGCGTTTTTTCAGACAGCTGTATCCCTATGTAACTGCAAGGCTCAGAAGAGCCCACACACTCAGGTCTTAACCCCAGTGTGCTGAAAGTGTCAAAACATGTTTTTCAGCAGAAATAAACATGTTTCTGCAAGTTTGGTCAACCCCATGTAACTTATGGGTCAGTAACAGCTCACTTTTCAAAACGTGTTTTTCAGCCCGAAATAAACGCGTTTTTTCTGACATCTGTATCCCTATGTAACTGCAAGACTCAGAAGAGCCCACACACTCAGGTCTTAACCCCAGTGTGATGAAAGTGTCAAAACATGTTTTTCAGCAGAAATAAACATGTTTCTGCAAGTTTGGTCAACCCCATGTAAGTTATGGGTCAGTAACAGCTCACTTTTCAAAACGTGTTTTTCAGCCCGAAATAAACGCGTTTTTTCAGACAGCTGTATCCCTATGTAACTGCAAGGCTCAGAAGAGCCCACACACTCAGGTCTTAACCCCAGTGTGCTGAAAGTGTCAAAACTTGTTTTTCAGCAGAAATAAACATGTTTCTGCAAGTTTGGTCAACCCCATGTAACTTATGGGGCAGTAACAGCTCACTTTTCAAAACGTGTTTTTCAGCCCGAAATAAACGCGTTTTTTCAGAAAGCTGTATCCCTATGTAACTGCAAGGCTCAGAAGAGCCCACACACTCAGGTCTTAACCCCAGTGTGCTGACAGTGTCAAAACATGTTTTTCAGAAGAAATAAACATGTTTCTGCAAGTTTGGTCAACCCCATGTAACTTATGGGGCAGTAACAGCTCACTTTTCAAAACGTGTTTTTCAGCCCGAAATAAACGCGTTTTTTCTGACAGCTGTATCCCTATGTAACTGCAAGGCTCAGAAGAGCCCACACACTCAGGTCTTAACCCCAGTGTGCTGACAGTGTCAAAACATGTTTTTCAGCAGAAATAAACATGTTTCTGCAAGTTTGGTCAACCCCATGTAAGTTATGGGTCAGTAACAGCTCACTTTTCAAAACGTGTTTTTCAGCCCGAAATAAACGCGTTTTTTCAGACAGCTGTATCCCTATGTAACTGCAAGGCTCAGAAGAGCCCACACACTCAGGTCTTAACCCCAGTGTGCTGAAAGTGTCAAAACATGTTTTTCAGCAGAAATAAACATGTTTCTGCAAGTTTGGTCAACCCCATGTAAGTTATGGGGCAGTAACAGCACACTTTTCAAAACGTGTTTTTCAGCCCGAAATAAACACGTTTTTTCAGACAGCTGTATCCCTATGTAACTGCAAGGCTCAGAAGAGCCCACACACTCAGGTCTTAACCCCAGTGTGCTGAAAGTGTCAAAATGTGTTTTTCAGCAGAAATAAACATATTTCTGCAAGTTTGGTCAACCCCATGTAAGTTATGGGTCAGTAACAGCTCACTTTTCAAAAAGTGTTTTATAGCCCGAAATAAACGCGTTTTTTCAGACAGCTGTATCCCTATGTAACTGCAAGGCTCAGAAGAGCCCACACACTCAGGTCTTAACCCCAGTGTGCTGAAAGTGTCAAAACGTGTTTTTCAGCAGAAATAAACATGTTTCTGCAAGTTTGGTCAACCCCATGTAACTTATGGGGCAGTAACAGCTCACTTTTCAAAACGTGTTTTTCAGCCCGAAATAAACGCGTTTTTTCAGACAGCTGTATCCCTATGTAACTGCAAGGCTCAGAAGAGCCCACACACTCAGGTCTTAACCCCAGTGTGCTGAAAGTGTCAAAACATGTTTTTCAGCAGAAATAAACATGTTTCTGCAAGTTTGGTCAACCCCATGTAAGTTATGGGGCAGTAACAGCACACTTTTCAAAACGTGTTTTTCAGCCCGAAATAAACACGTTTTTTTCAGACAGCTGTATCCCTATGTAACTGCAAGGCTCAGAAGAGCCCACACACTCAGGTCTTAACCCCAGTGTGCTGAAAGTGTCAAAATGTGTTTTTCAGCAGAAATAAACATGTTTCTGCAAGTTTGGTCAACCCCATGTAACTTATGGGTCAGTAACAGCTCACTTTTCAAAACGTGTTTTTGAGCCCGAAATAAACGCGTTTTTTCAGACAGCTGTATCCCTATGTAACTGCAAGGCTCAGAAGAGCCCAAACACTCAGGTCTTAACCCCAGTGTGCTGAAAGTGTCAAAACATGTTTTTCAGCAGAAATAAACATGTTTCTGCAAGTTTGGTCAACCCCATGTAAGTTATGGGTCAGTAACAGCTCACTTTTCAAAACGTGTTTTTCAGCCCGAAATAAACGCGTTTTTTCAGACAGCTGTATCCCTATGTAACTGCAAGGCACAGAAGAGCCCACACACTCAGGTCTTAACCCCAGTGTGCTGACAGTGTCAAAACATGTTTTTCAGCAGAAATAAACATGTTTCTGCAAGTTTGGTCAACCCCATGTAAGTTATGGGTCAGTAACAGCTCACTTTTCAAAACGTGTTTTTCAGCCCGAAATAAACGCGTTTTTTCAGACAGCTGTATCCCTATGTAACTGCAAGGTGCTGAAAGTGTCAAAACATGTTTTCAGCAGAAAATAAACATGTTTCTGCAAGTTTGGTCAACCCCATGTAACTTATGGGTCAGTATTTTCAGCCCGAAATAAACACGTTTTTTCAGACAGCTGTATCCCTATGTAACTGCAAGGCTCAGAAGAGCCCACACACTCAGGTCTTAACCCCAGTGTGCTGAAAGTGTCAAAACGTGTTTTTCAGCAGAAATAAACATGTTTCTGCAAGTTTGGTCAACCCCATGTAACTTATGGGGCAGTAACAGCTCACTTTTCAAAACGTGTTTTTCAGCCCGAAATAAACGCGTTTTTTCAGACAGCTGTATCCCTATGTAACTGCAAGGCACAGAAGAGCCCACACACTCAGGTCTTAACCCCAGTGTGCTGACAGTGTCAAAACATGTTTTTCAGCAGAAATAAACATGTTTCTGCAAGTTTGGTCAACCCCATGTAACTTATGGGGCAGTAACAGCTCACTTTTCAAAACGTGTTTTTCAGCCCGAAATAAACGCGTTTTTTCAGACAGCTGTATCCCTATGTAACTGCAAGGCACAGAAGAGCCCACACACTCAGGTCTTAACCCCAGTGTGCTGACAGTGTCAAAACATGTTTTTCAGCAGAAATAAACATGTTTCTGCAAGTTTGGTCAACCCCATGTAAGTTATGGGTCAGTAACAGCTCACTTTTCAAAACGTGTTTTTCAGCCCGAAATAAACGCGTTTTTTCAGACAGCTGTATCCCTATGTAACTGCAAGGCTCAGAAGAGCCCACACACTCAGGTCTTAACCCCAGTGTGCTGAAAGTGTCAAAACATGTTTTTCAGCAGAAATAAACATGTTTCTGCAAGTTTGGTCAACCCCATGTAAGTTATGGGGCAGTAACAGCATACTTTTCAAAACGTGTTTTTCAGCCCGAAATAAACACGTTTTTTCAGACAGCTGTATCCCTATGTAACTGCAAGGCTCAGAAGAGCCCACACACTCAGGTCTTAACCCCAGTGTGCTGAAAGTGTCAAAATGTGTTTTTCAGCAGAAATAAACATATTTCTGCAAGTTTGGTCAACCCCATGTAAGTTATGGGTCAGTAACAGCTCACTTTTCAAAACGTATTTTTCAGCCCGAAATAAACGCGTTTTTTCAGACAGCTGTATCCCTATGTAACTGCAAGGCTCAGAAGAGCCCACACACTCAGGTCTTAACCCCAGTGTGCTGAAAGTGTCAAAACGTGTTTTTCAGCAGAAATAAACATGTTTCTGCAAGTTTGGTCAACCCCATGTAACTTATGGGGCAGTAACAGCTCACTTTTCAAAACGTGTTTTTGAGCCCGAAATAAACGCGTTTTTTCAGACAGCTGTATCCCTATGTAACTGCAAGGCTCAGAAGAGCCCACACACTCAGGTCTTAACCCCAGTGTGCTGAAAGTGTCAAAACATGTTTTTCAGCAGAAATAAACATGTTTCTGCAAGTTTGGTCAACCCCATTAAGTTATGGGGCAGTAACAGCACACTTTTCAAAACGTGTTTTTCAGCCCGAAATAAACACGTTTTTTTCAGACAGCTGTATCCCTATGTAACTGCAAGGCTCAGAAGAGCCCACACACTCAGGTCTTAACCCCAGTGTGCTGAAAGTGTCAAAATGTGTTTTTCAGCAGAAATAAACATGTTTCGTCAACCCCATGTAACTTATGGGTCAGTAACAGCTCACTTTTCAAAACGTGTTTTTGAGCCCGAAATAAACGCGTTTTTTCAGACAGCTGTATCCCTATGTAACTGCAAGGCTCAGAAGAGCCCAAACACTCAGGTCTTAACCCCAGTGTGCTGACAGTGTCAAAACATGTTTTTCAGCAGAAATAAACATGTTTCTGCAAGTTTGGTCAACCCCATGTAAGTTATGGGGTAGTAACAGCACACTTTTCAAAACGTGTTTTTCAGCCCGAAATAAACGCGTTTTTTCAGACAGCTGTATCCCTATGTAACTGCAAGGCTCAGAAGAGCCCACACACTCAGGTCTTAACCCCAGTGTGCTGAAAGTGTCAAAATGTGTTTTTCAGCAGAAATAAACATATTTCTGCAAGTTTGGTCAACCCCATGTAAGTTATGGGTCAGTAACAGCTCACTTTTCAAAACGTGTTTTTCAGCCCGAAATAAACGCGTTTTTTCAGACAGCTGTATCCCTATGTAACTGCAAGGCTCAGAAGAGCCCACACACTCAGGTCTTAACCCCAGTGTGCTGAAAGTGTCAAAACGTGTTTTTCAGCAGAAATAAACATGTTTCTGCAAGTTTGGTCAACCCCATGTAAGTTATGGGGTAGTAACAGCACACTTTTCAAAACGTGTTTTTCAGCCCGAAATAAACGCGTTTTTTAAGACAGCTGTATCCCTATGTAACTTCAAGGCTCAGAAGAGCCCACACACTCAGGTCTTAACCCCAGTGTGCTGAAAGTGTCAAAACATGTTTTTCAGCAGAAATAAACATGTTTCTGCAAGTTTGGTCAACCCCATGTAAGTTATGGGTCAGTAACAGCTCACTTTTCAAAACGTGTTTTTCAGCCCGAAATAAACGCGTTTTTTCAGACAGCTGTATCCCTAAGTAACTGCAAGGCTCAGAAGAGCCCACACACTCAGGTCTTAACCCCAGTGTGCTGAAAGTGTCAATACATGTTTTTCAGCAGAAATAAACATGTTTCTGCAAGTTTGGTCAACCCCATGTAAGTTATGGGTCAGTAACAGCTCACTTTTCAAAACGTGTTTTTCAGCCCGAAATAAACGCGTTTTTTCAGACAGCTGTATCCCTATGTAACTGCAAGGCTCAGAAGAGCCCACACACTCAGGTCTTAACCCCAGTGTGCTGACAGTGTCAAAACGTGTTTTTCAGCAGAAATAAACATGTTTCTGCAAGTTTGGTCAACCCCATGTAACTTATGGGGCAGTAACAGCTCACTTTTCAAAACGTGTTTTTCAGCCCGAAATAAACGCGTTTTTTCTGACAGCTGTATCCCTATGTAACTGCAAGGCACAGAAGAGCCCACACACTCAGGTCTTAACCCCAGTGTGCTGACAGTGTCAAAACATGTTTTTCAGCAGAAATAAACATGTTTCTGCAAGTTTGGTCAACCCCATGTAAGTTATGGGTCAGTAACAGCTCACTTTTCAAAACGTGTTTTTCAGCCCGAAATAAACGCGTTTTTTCAGACAGCTGTATCCCTATGTAACTGCAAGGCTCAGAAGAGCCCACACACTCAGGTCTTAACCCCAGTGTGCTGAAAGTGTCAAAACATGTTTTTCAGCAGAAATAAACAGGTTTCTGCAAGTTTGGTCAACCCCATGTAAGTTATGGGGCAGTAACAGCACACTTTTCAAAACGTGTTTTTCAGCCCGAAATAAACACGTTTTTTCAGACAGCTGTATCCCTATGTAACTGCAAGGCTCAGAAGAGCCCACACACTCAGGTCTTAACCCCAGTGTGCTGAAAGTGTCAAAATGTGTTTTTCAGCAGAAATAAACATATTTCTGCAAGTTTGGTCAACCCCATGTAAGTTATGGGTCAGTAACAGCTCACTTTTCAAAAAGTGTTTTATAGCCCGAAATAAACGCGTTTTTTCAGACAGCTGTATCCCTATGTAACTGCAAGGCTCAGAAGAGCCCACACACTCAGGTCTTAACCCCAGTGTGCTGAAAGTGTCAAAATGTGTTTTTCAGCAGAAATAAACATATTTCTGCAAGTTTGGTCAACCCCATGTAAGTTATGGGTCAGTAACAGCTCACTTTTCAAAACGTGTTTTTCAGCCCGAAATAAACGCGTTTTTTCAGACAGCTGTATCCCTATGTAACTGCAAGGCTCAGAAGAGCCCACACACTCAGGTCTTAACCCCAGTATGCTGAAAGTGTCAAAACGTGTTTTTCAGCAGAAATAAACATGTTTCTGCAAGTTTGGTCAACCCCATGTAACTTATGGGGCAGTAACAGCTCACTTTTCAAAACGTGTTTTTCAGCCCGAAATAAACGCGTTTTTTCAGACAGCTGTATCCCTATGTAACTGCAAGGCTCAGAAGAGCCCACACACTCAGGTCTTAACCCCAGTGTGCTGAAAGTGTCAAAACATGTTTTTCAGCAGAAATAAACATGTTTCTGCAAGTTTGGTCAACCCCATGTAAGTTATGGGGCAGTAACAGCACACTTTTCAAAACGTGTTTTTCAGCCCGAAATAAACACGTTTTTTTCAGACAGCTGTATCCCTATGTAACTGCAAGGCTCAGAAGAGCCCACACACTCAGGTCTTAACCCCAGTGTGCTGAAAGTGTCAAAATGTGTTTTTCAGCAGAAATAAACATGTTTCTGCAAGTTTGGTCAACCCCATGTAACTTATGGGGCAGTAACAGCTCACTTTTCAAAACGTGTTTTTGAGCCCGAAATAAACGCGTTTTTTCAGACAGCTGTATCCCTATGTAACTGCAAGGCTCAGAAGAGCCCAAACACTCAGGTCTTAACCCCAGTGTGCTGAAAGTGTCAAAACATGTTTGTCAGCAGAAATAAACATGTTTCTGCAAGTTTGGTCAACCCCATGTAAGTTATGGGGTAGTAACAGCACACTTTTCAAAACGTGTTTTTCAGCCCGAAATAAACGCGTTTTTTAAGACAGCTGTATCCCTATGTAACTGCAAGGCTCAGAAGAGCCCACACACTCAGGTCTTAACCCCAGTGTGCTGAAAGTGTCAAAACATGTTTTTCAGCAGAAATAAACATGTTTCTGCAAGTTTGGTCAACCCCATGTAAGTTATGGGTCAGTAACACCTCACTTTTCAAAACGTGTTTTTCAGCCCGAAATAAACGCGTTTTTTCAGACAGCTGTATCCCTAAGTAACTGCAAGGCTCAGAAGAGCCCACACACTCAGGTCTTAACCCCAGTGTGCTGAAAGTGTCAAAACGTGTTTTTCAGCAGAAATAAACATGTTTCTGCAAGTTTGGTCAACCCCATGTAACTTATGGGGCAGTAACAGCTCACTTTTCAAAACGTGTTTTTCAGCCCGAAATAAACGCGTTTTTTCAGACAGCTGTATCCCTATGTAACTGCAAGGCACAGAAGAGCCCACACACTCAGGTCTTAACCCCAGTGTGCTGAAAGTGTCAAAACATGTTTTTCAGCAGAAATAAACATGTTTCTGCAAGTTTGGTCAACCCCATGTAAGTTATGGGTCAGTAACAGCTCACTTTTCAAAACGTGTTTTTCAGCCCGAAATAAACGCGTTTTTTCAGACAGCTGTATCCCTATGTAACTGCAAGGCTCAGAAGAGCCCACACACTCAGGTCTTAACCCCAGTGTGCTGAAAGTGTCAAAACGTGTTTTTCAGCAGAAATAAACATGTTTCTGCAAGTTTGGTCAACCCCATATAACTTATGGGGCAGTAACAGCTCACTTTTCAAAACGTGTTTTTCAGCCCGAAATAAACACGTTTTTTTCAGACAGCTGTATCCCTATGTAACTGCAAGGCTCAGAAGAGCCCACACACTCAGGTCTTAACCCCAGTGTGCTGAAAGTGTCAAAATGTGTTTTTCAGCAGAAATAAACATGTTTCTGCAAGCTTGGTCAACCCCATGTAACTTATGGGTCAGTAACAGCTCACTTTTCAAAACGTGTTTTTGAGCCCGAAATAAACGCGTTTTTTCAGACAGCTGTATCCCTATGTAACTGCAAGGCTCAGAAGAGCCCAAACACTCAGGTCTTAACCCCAGTGTGCTGAAAGTGTCAAAACATGTTTGTCAGCAGAAATAAACATGTTTCTGCAAGTTTGGTGAACCCCATGTAAGTTATGGGGTAGTAACAGCACACTTTTCAAAACGTGTTTTTCACCCCGAAATAAACGCGTTTTTTAAGACAGCTGTATCCCTATGTAACTGCAAGGCTCAGAAGAGCCCACACACTCAGGTCTTAACCCCAGTGTGCTGAAAGTGTCAAAACATGTTTTTCAGCAGAAATAAACATGTTTCTGCAAGTTTGGTCAACCCCATGTAAGTTATGGGTCAGTAACAGCTCACTTTTCAAAACGTGTTTTTCAGCCCGAAATAAACGCGTTTTTTCAGACAGCTGTATCCCTATGTAACTGCAAGGCACAGAAGAGCCCACACACTTAGGTCTTAACCCCAGTGTGCTGACAGTGTCAAAACATGTTTTTCAGCAGAAATGAACATGTTTCTGCAAGTTTGGTCAACCCCATGTAAGTTATGGGTCAGTAACAGCTCACTTTTTAAAACGTGTTTTTCAGCCCGAAATAAACGCGTTTTTTCAGACAGCTGTATCCCTATGTAACTGCAAGGCTCAGAAGAGCCCACACACTCAGGGCTTAACCCCAGTGTGCTGAAAGTGTCAAAACGTGTTTTTCAGCAGAAATAAACATGTTTCTGCAAGTTTGGTCAACCCCATGTAACTTATGGGGCAGTAACAGCTCACTTTTCAAAACGTGTTTTTCAGCCCGAAATAAACGCGTTTTTTCAGACAGCTGTATCCCTATGTAACTGCAAGGCACAGAAGAGCCCACACACTCAGGTCTTAACCCCAGTGTGCTGACAGTGTCAAAACATGTTTTTCAGCAGAAATAAACATGTTTCTGCAAGTTTGGTCAACCCCATGTAAGTTATGGGTCAGTAACAGCTCACTTTTCAAAACGTGTTTTTCAGCACGAAATAAACGCGTTTTTTCAGACAGCTGTATCCCTATGTAACTGCAAGGCTCAGAAGAGCCCACACACTCAGGTCTTAACCCCAGTGTGCTGAAAGTGTCAAAACATGTTTTTCAGCAGAAATAAACATGTTTCTGCAAGTTTGGTCAACCCCATGTAAGTTATGGGGCAGTAACAGCACACTTTTCAAAACGTGTTTTTCAGCCCGAAATAAACGCGTTTTTTCAGACAGCTGTATCCCTATGTAACTGCAAGGCACAGAAGAGCCCACACACTCAGGTCTTAACCCCAGTGTGCTGACAGTGTCAAAACATGTTTTTCAGCAGAAATAAACGTTTCTGCAAGTTTGGTCAACCCCATGTAACTTATGGGGCAGTAACAGCTCACTTTTCAAAACGTGTTTTTCAGCCCGAAATAAACGCGTTTTTTCAGACAGCTGTATCCCTATGTAACTGCAAGGCACAGAAGAGCCCACACACTCAGGTCTTAACCCCAGTGTGCTGACAGTGTCAAAACATGTTTTTCAGCAGAAATAAACATGTTTCTGCAAGTTTGGTCAACCCCATGTAAGTTATGGGTCAGTAACAGCTCACTTTTCAAAACGTGTTTTTCAGCCCGAAATAAACGCGTTTTTTCAGACAGCTGTATCCCTATGTAACTGCAAGGCTCAGAAGAGCCCACACACTCAGGTCTTAACCCCAGTGTGCTGAAAGTGTCAAAACATGTTTTTCAGCAGAAATAAACATGTTTCTGCAAGTTTGGTCAACCCCATGTAAGTTATGGGTCAGTAACAGCTCACTTTTCAAAACGTGTTTTTCAGCCCGAAATAAACGCGTTTTTTCAGACAGCTGTATCCCTATGTAACTGCAAGGCTCAGAAGAGCCCACACACTCAGGTCTTAACCCCAGTGTGCTGAAAGTGTCAAAACGTGTTTTTCAGCAGAAATAAACATGTTTCTGCAAGTTTGGTCAACCCCATGTAACTTATGGGGCAGTAACAGCTCACTTTTCAAAACGTGTTTTTCAGCCCGAAATAAACGCGTTTTTTCAGACAGCTGTATCCCTATGTAACTGCAAGGCTCAGAAGAGCCCACACACTCAGGTCTTAACCCCAGTGTGCTGAAAGTGTCAAAACATGTTTTTCAGCAGAAATAAACATGTTTCTGCAAGTTTGGTCAACCCCATGTAAGTTATGGGGCAGTAACAGCACACTTTTCAAAACGTGTTTTTCAGCCCGAAATAAACACGTTTTTTTCAGACAGCTGTATCCCTATGTAACTGCAAGGCTCAGAAGAGCCCACACACTCAGGTCTTAACCCCAGTGTGCTGAAAGTGTCAAAATGTGTTTTTCAGCAGAAATAAACATGTTTCTGCAAGTTTGGTCAACCCCATGTAACTTATGGGTCAGTAACAGCTCACTTTTCAAAACGTGTTTTTGAGCCCGAAATAAACGCGTTTTTTCAGACAGCTGTATCCCTATGTAACTGCAAGGCTCAGAAGAGCCCAAACACTCAGGTCTTAACCCCAGTGTGCTGAAAGTGTCAAAACATGTTTTTCAGCAGAAATAAACATGTTTCTGCAAGTTTGGTCAACCCCATGTAAGTTATGGGGTAGTAACAGCACACTTTTCAAAACGTGTTTTTCAGCCCGAAATAAACGCGTTTTTTCAGACAGCTGTATCCCTATGTAACTGCAAGGCTCAGAAGAGCCCACACACTCAGGTCTTAACCCCAGTGTGCTGAAAGTGTCAAAATGTGTTTTTCAGCAGAAATAAACATATTTCTGCAAGTTTGGTGTACCCCATGTAAGTTATGGGTCAGTAACAGCTCACTTTTCAAAACGTGTTTTTCAGCCCGAAATAAACGCGTTTTTTCAGACAGCTGTATCCCTATGTAACTGCAAGGCTCAGAAGAGCCCACACACTCAGGTCTTAACCCCAGTGTGCTGAAAGTGTCAAAACGTGTTTTTCAGCAGAAATAAACATGTTTCTGCAAGTTTGGTCAACCCCATGTAAGTTATGGGGTAGTGACAGCACACTTTTCAAAACGTGTTTTTCAGCCCGAAATAAACGCGTTTTTTAAGACAGCTGTATCCCTATGTAACTGCAAGGCTCAGAAGAGCCCACACACTCAGGTCTTAACCCCAGTGTGCTGAAAGTGTCAAAACATGTTTTTCAGCAGAAATAAACATGTTTCTGCAAGTTTGGTCAACCCCATGTAAGTTATGGGTCAGTAACAGCTCACTTTTCAAAACGTGTTTTTCAGCCCGAAATAAACGCGTTTTTTCAGACAGCTGTATCCCTAAGTAACTGCAAGGCTCAGAAGAGCCCACACACTCAGGTCTTAACCCCAGTGTGCTGAAAGTGTCAAAACGTGTTTTTCAGCAGAAATAAACATGTTTCTGCAAGTTTGGTCAACCCCATGTAACTTATGGGGCAGTAACAGCTCACTTTTCAAAACGTGTTTTTCAGCCCGAAATAAACGCGTTTTTTCAGACAGCTGTATCCCTATGTAACTGCAAGGCACAGAAGAGCCCACACACTCAGGTCTTAACCCCAGTGTGCTGAAAGTGTCAAAACATGTTTTTCAGCAGAAATAAACATGTTTCTGCAAGTTTGGTCAACCCCATGTAAGTTATGGGGCAGTAACAGCTCACTTTTCAAAACGTGTTTTTCAGCCCGAAATAAACGCGTTTTTTCAGACAGCTGTATCCCTATGTAACTGCAAGGCTCAGAAGAGCCCACACACTCAGGTCTTAACCCCAGTGTGCTGAAAGTGTCAAAACGTGTTTTTCAGCAGAAATAAACATGTTTCTGCAAGTTTGGTCAACCCCATATAACTTATGGGGCAGTAACAGCTCACTTTTCAAAACGTGTTTTTCAGCCCGAAATAAACGCGTTTTTTCAGACAGCTGTATCCCTATGTAACTGCAAGGCTCAGAAGAGCCCAAACACTCAGGTCTTAACCCCAGTGTGCTGAAAGTGTCAATACATGTTTTTCAGCAGAAATAAACATGTTTCTGCAAGTTTGGTCAACCCCATGTAAGTTATGGGTCAGTAACAGCTCACTTTTCAAAACGTGTTTTTCAGCCCGAAATAAACGCGTTTTTTCAGACAGCTGTATCCCTATGTAACTGCAAGGCTCAGAAGAGCCCACACACTCAGGTCTTAACCCCAGTGTGCTGACAGTGTCAAAACGTGTTTTTCAGCAGAAATAAACATGTTTCTGCAAGTTTGGTCAACCCCATGTAACTTATGGGGCAGTAACAGCTCACTTTTCAAAACGTGTTTTTCAGCCCGAAATAAACGCGTTTTTTCTGACAGCTGTATCCCTATGTAACTGCAAGGCACAGAAGAGCCCACACACTCAGGTCTTAACCCCAGTGTGCTGACAGTGTCAAAACATGTTTTTCAGCAGAAATAAACATGTTTCTGCAAGTTTGGTCAACCCCATGTAAGTTATGGGTCAGTAACAGCTCACTTTTCAAAACGTGTTTTTCAGCCCGAAATAAACGCGTTTTTTCAGACAGCTGTATCCCTATGTAACTGCAAGGCTCAGAAGAGCCCACACACTCAGGTCTTAACCCCAGTGTGCTGAAAGTGTCAAAACATGTTTTTCAGCAGAAATAAACATGTTTCTGCAAGTTTGGTCAACCCCATGTAAGTTATGGGGCAGTAACAGCACACTTTTCAAAACGTGTTTTTCAGCCCGAAATAAACACGTTTTTTCAGACAGCTGTATCCCTATGTAACTGCAAGGCTCAGAAGAGCCCACACACTCAGGTCTTAACCCCAGTGTGCTGAAAGTGTCAAAATGTGTTTTTCAGCAGAAATAAACATATTTCTGCAAGTTTGGTCAACCCCATGTAAGTTATGGGTCAGTAACAGCTCACTTTTCAAAAAGTGTTTTATAGCCCGAAATAAACGCGTTTTTTCAGACAGCTGTATCCCTATGTAACTGCAAGGCTCAGAAGAGCCCACACACTCAGGTCTTAACCCCAGTGTGCTGAAAGTGTCAAAACGTGTTTTTCAGCAGAAATAAACATGTTTCTGCAAGTTTGGTCAACCCCATGTAACTTATGGGGCAGTAACAGCTCACTTTTCAAAACGTGTTTTTCAGCCCGAAATAAACGCGTTTTTTCAGACAGCTGTATCCCTATGTAACTGCAAGGCTCAGAAGAGCCCACACACTCAGGTCTTAACCCCAGTGTGCTGAAAGTGTCAAAACATGTTTTTCAGCAGAAATAAACATGTTTCTGCAAGTTTGGTCAACCCCATGTAAGTTATGGGGCAGTAACAGCACACTTCTCAAAACGTGTTTTTCAGCCCGAAATAAACACGTTTTTTTCAGACAGCTGTATCCCTATGTAACTGCAAGGCTCAGAAGAGCCCACACACTCAGGTCTTAACCCCAGTGTGCTGAAAGTGTCAAAATGTGTTTTTCAGCAGAAATAAACATGTTTCTGCAAGTTTGGTCAACCCCATGTAACTTATGGGTCAGTAACAGCTCACTTTTCAAAACGTGTTTTTGAGCCCGAAATAAACGCGTTTTTTCAGACAGCTGTATCCCTATGTAACTGCAAGGCTCAGAAGAGCCCAAACACTCAGGTCTTAACCCCAGTGTGCTGAAAGTGTCAAAACATGTTTGTCAGCAGAAATAAACATGTTTCTGCAAGTTTGGTGAACCCCATGTAAGTTATGGGGTAGTAACAGCACACTTTTCAAAACGTGTTTTTCAGCCCGAAATAAACGCGTTTTTTAAGACAGCTGTATCCCTATGTAACTGCAAGGCTCAGAAGAGCCCACACACTCAGGTCTTAACCCCAGTGTGCTGAAAGTGTCAAAACATGTTTTTCAGCAGAAATAAACATGTTTCTGCAAGTTTGGTCAACCCCATGTAAGTTATGGGTCAGTAACAGCTCACTTTTCAAAACGTGTTTTTCAGCCCGAAATAAACGCGTTTTTTCAGACAGCTGTATCCCTATGTAACTGCAAGGCACAGAAGAGCCCACACACTCAGGTCTTAACCCCAGTGTGCTGACAGTGTCAAAACATGTTTTTCAGCAGAAATAAACATGTTTCTGCAAGTTTGGTCAACCCCATGTAAGTTATGGGTCAGTAACAGCTCACTTTTCAAAACGTGTTTTTCAGCCCGAAATAAACGCGTTTTTTCAGACAGCTGTATCCCTATGTAACTGCAAGGCTCAGAAGAGCCCACACACTCAGGTCTTAACCCCAGTGTGCTGAAAGTGTCAAAACATGTTTTTCAGCAGAAATAAACATGTTTCTGCAAGTTTGGTCAACCCCATGTAACTTATGGGTCAGTAACAGCACACTTTTCAAAACGTGTTTTTCAGCCCGAAATAAACACGTTTTTTCAGACAGCTGTATCCCTATGTAACTGCAAGGCTCAGAAGAGCCCACACACTCAGGTCTTAACCCCAGTGTGCTGAAAGTGTCAAAACGTGTTTTTCAGCAGAAATAAACATGTTTCTGCAAGTTTGGTCAACCCCATGTAACTTATGGGGCAGTAACAGCTCACTTTTCAAAACGTGTTTTTCAGCCCGAAATAAACGCGTTTTTTCAGACAGCTGTATCCCTATGTAACTGCAAGGCACAGAAGAGCCCACACACTCAGGTCTTAACCCCAGTGTGCTGACAGTGTCAAAACATGTTTTTCAGCAGAAATAAACATGTTTCTGCAAGTTTGGTCAACCCCATGTAACTTATGGGGCAGTAACAGCTCACTTTTCAAAACGTGTTTTTCAGCCCGAAATAAACGCGTTTTTTCAGACAGCTGTATCCCTATGTAACTGCAAGGCACAGAAGAGCCCACACACTCAGGTCTTAACCCCAGTGTGCTGACAGTGTCAAAACATGTTTTTCAGCAGAAATAAACATGTTTCTGCAAGTTTGGTCAACCCCATGTAAGTTATGGGTCAGTAACAGCTCACTTTTCAAAACGTGTTTTTCAGCCCGAAATAAACGCGTTTTTTCAGACAGCTGTATCCCTATGTAACTGCAAGGCTCAGAAGAGCCCACACACTCAGGTCTTAACCCCAGTGTGCTGAAAGTGTCAAAACATGTTTTTCAGCAGAAATAAACATGTTTCTGCAAGTTTGGTCAACCCCATGTAAGTTATGGGGCAGTAACAGCATACTTTTCAAAACGTGTTTTTCAGCCCGAAATAAACACGTTTTTTCAGACAGCTGTATCCCTATGTAACTGCAAGGCTCAGAAGAGCCCACACACTCAGGTCTTAACCCCAGTGTGCTGAAAGTGTCAAAATGTGTTTTTCAGCAGAAATAAACATATTTCTGCAAGTTTGGTCAACCCCATGTAAGTTATGGGTCAGTAACAGCTCACTTTTCAAAACGTATTTTTCAGCCCGAAATAAACGCGTTTTTTCAGACAGCTGTATCCCTATGTAACTGCAAGGCTCAGAAGAGCCCACACACTCAGGTCTTAACCCCAGTGTGCTGAAAGTGTCAAAACGTGTTTTTCAGCAGAAATAAACATGTTTCTGCAAGTTTGGTCAACCCCATGTAACTTATGGGGCAGTAACAGCTCACTTTTCAAAACGTGTTTTTGAGCCCGAAATAAACGCGTTTTTTCAGACAGCTGTATCCCTATGTAACTGCAAGGCTCAGAAGAGCCCACACACTCAGGTCTTAACCCCAGTGTGCTGAAAGTGTCAAAACATGTTTTTCAGCAGAAATAAACATGTTTCTGCAAGTTTGGTCAACCCCATTAAGTTATGGGGCAGTAACAGCACACTTTTCAAAACGTGTTTTTCAGCCCGAAATAAACACGTTTTTTTCAGACAGCTGTATCCCTATGTAACTGCAAGGCTCAGAAGAGCCCACACACTCAGGTCTTAACCCCAGTGTGCTGAAAGTGTCAAAATGTGTTTTTCAGCAGAAATAAACATGTTTCGTCAACCCCATGTAACTTATGGGTCAGTAACAGCTCACTTTTCAAAACGTGTTTTTGAGCCCGAAATAAACGCGTTTTTTCAGACAGCTGTATCCCTATGTAACTGCAAGGCTCAGAAGAGCCCAAACACTCAGGTCTTAACCCCAGTGTGCTGACAGTGTCAAAACATGTTTTTCAGCAGAAATAAACATGTTTCTGCAAGTTTGGTCAACCCCATGTAAGTTATGGGGTAGTAACAGCACACTTTTCAAAACGTGTTTTTCAGCCCGAAATAAACGCGTTTTTTCAGACAGCTGTATCCCTATGTAACTGCAAGGCTCAGAAGAGCCCACACACTCAGGTCTTAACCCCAGTGTGCTGAAAGTGTCAAAATGTGTTTTTCAGCAGAAATAAACATATTTCTGCAAGTTTGGTCAACCCCATGTAAGTTATGGGTCAGTAACAGCTCACTTTTCAAAACGTGTTTTTCAGCCCGAAATAAACGCGTTTTTTCAGACAGCTGTATCCCTATGTAACTGCAAGGCTCAGAAGAGCCCACACACTCAGGTCTTAACCCCAGTGTGCTGAAAGTGTCAAAACGTGTTTTTCAGCAGAAATAAACATGTTTCTGCAAGTTTGGTCAACCCCATGTAAGTTATGGGGTAGTAACAGCACACTTTTCAAAACGTGTTTTTCAGCCCGAAATAAACGCGTTTTTTAAGACAGCTGTATCCCTATGTAACTTCAAGGCTCAGAAGAGCCCACACACTCAGGTCTTAACCCCAGTGTGCTGAAAGTGTCAAAACATGTTTTTCAGCAGAAATAAACATGTTTCTGCAAGTTTGGTCAACCCCATGTAAGTTATGGGTCAGTAACAGCTCACTTTTCAAAACGTGTTTTTCAGCCCGAAATAAACGCGTTTTTTCAGACAGCTGTATCCCTAAGTAACTGCAAGGCTCAGAAGAGCCCACACACTCAGGTCTTAACCCCAGTGTGCTGAAAGTGTCAATACATGTTTTTCAGCAGAAATAAACATGTTTCTGCAAGTTTGGTCAACCCCATGTAAGTTATGGGTCAGTAACAGCTCACTTTTCAAAACGTGTTTTTCAGCCCGAAATAAACGCGTTTTTTCAGACAGCTGTATCCCTATGTAACTGCAAGGCTCAGAAGAGCCCACACACTCAGGTCTTAACCCCAGTGTGCTGACAGTGTCAAAACGTGTTTTTCAGCAGAAATAAACATGTTTCTGCAAGTTTGGTCAACCCCATGTAACTTATGGGGCAGTAACAGCTCACTTTTCAAAACGTGTTTTTCAGCCCGAAATAAACGCGTTTTTTCTGACAGCTGTATCCCTATGTAACTGCAAGGCACAGAAGAGCCCACACACTCAGGTCTTAACCCCAGTGTGCTGACAGTGTCAAAACATGTTTTTCAGCAGAAATAAACATGTTTCTGCAAGTTTGGTCAACCCCATGTAAGTTATGGGTCAGTAACAGCTCACTTTTCAAAACGTGTTTTTCAGCCCGAAATAAACGCGTTTTTTCAGACAGCTGTATCCCTATGTAACTGCAAGGCTCAGAAGAGCCCACACACTCAGGTCTTAACCCCAGTGTGCTGAAAGTGTCAAAACATGTTTTTCAGCAGAAATAAACATGTTTCTGCAAGTTTGGTCAACCCCATGTAAGTTATGGGGCAGTAACAGCACACTTTTCAAAACGTGTTTTTCAGCCCGAAATAAACACGTTTTTTCAGACAGCTGTATCCCTATGTAACTGCAAGGCTCAGAAGAGCCCACACACTCAGGTCTTAACCCCAGTGTGCTGAAAGTGTCAAAATGTGTTTTTCAGCAGAAATAAACATATTTCTGCAAGTTTGGTCAACCCCATGTAAGTTATGGGTCAGTAACAGCTCACTTTTCAAAAAGTGTTTTATAGCCCGAAATAAACGCGTTTTTTCAGACAGCTGTATCCCTATGTAACTGCAAGGCTCAGAAGAGCCCACACACTCAGGTCTTAACCCCAGTGTGCTGAAAGTGTCAAAACGTGTTTTTCAGCAGAAAAAAAACATGTTTCTGCAAGTTTGGTCAACCCCATGTAACTTATGGGGCAGTAACAGCTCACTTTTCAAAACGTGTTTTTCAGCCCGAAATAAACGCGTTTTTTCAGACAGCTGTATCCCTATGTAACTGCAAGGCTCAGAAGAGCCCACACACTCAGGTCTTAACCCCAGTGTGCTGAAAGTGTCAAAACATGTTTTTCAGCAGAAATAAACATGTTTCTGCAAGTTTGGTCAACCCCATGTAAGTTATGGGGCAGTAACAGCACACTTTTCAAAACGTGTTTTTCAGCCCGAAATAAACACGTTTTTTTCAGACAGCTGTATCCCTATGTAACTGCAAGGCTCAGAAGAGCCCACACACTCAGGTCTTAACCCCAGTGTGCTGAAAGTGTCAAAATGTGTTTTTCAGCAGAAATAAACATGTTTCTGCAAGTTTGGTCAACCCCATGTAACTTATGGGTCAGTAACAGCTCACTTTTCAAAACGTGTTTTTGAGCCCGAAATAAACGCGTTTTTTCAGACAGCTGTATCCCTATGTAACTGCAAGGCTCAGAAGAGCCCAAACACTCAGGTCTTAACCCCAGTGTGCTGAAAGTGTCAAAACATGTTTTTCAGCAGAAATAAACATGTTTCTGCAAGTTTGGTCAACCCCATGTAAGTTATGGGGTAGTAACAGCACACTTTTCAAAACGTGTTTTTCAGCCCGAAATAAACGCGTTTTTTCAGACAGCTGTATCCCTATGTAACTGCAAGGCTCAGAAGAGCCCACACACTCAGGTCTTAACCCCAGTGTGCTGAAAGTGTCAAAATGTGTTTTTCAGCAGAAATAAACATATTTCTGCAAGTTTGGTCAACCCCATGTAAGTTATGGGTCAGTAACAGCTCACGTTTCAAAACGTGTTTTTCAGCCCGAAATAAACGCGTTTTTTCAGACAGCTGTATACCTATGTAACTGCAAGGCTCAGAAGAGCCCACACACTCAGGTCTTAACCCCAGTGTGCTGAAAATGTCAAAACGTGTTTTTCAGCAGAAATAAACATGTTTCTGCAAGTTTGGTCAACCCCATGTAACTTATGGGGCAGTAACAGCTCACTTTTCAAAACGTGTTTTTCAGCCCGAAATAAACGCGTTTTTTCAGACAGCTGTATCCCTATGTAACTGCAAGGCTCAGAAGAGCCCACACACTCAGGTCTTAACCCCAGTGTGCTGAAAGTGTCAAAACATGTTTTTCAGCAGAAATAAACATGTTTCTGCAAGTTTGGTCAACCCCATGTAAGTTATGGGGCAGTAACAGCACACTTCTCAAAACGTGTTTTTCAGCCCGAAATAAACACGTTTTTTTCAGACAGCTGTATCCCTATGTAACTGCAAGGCTCAGAAGAGCCCACACACTCAGGTCTTAACCCCAGTGTGCTGAAAGTGTCAAAATGTGTTTTTCAGCAGAAATAAACATGTTTCTGCAAGTTTGGTCAACCCCATGTAACTTATGGGTCAGTAACAGCTCACTTTTCAAAACGTGTTTTTGAGCCCGAAATAAACGCGTTTTTTCAGACAGCTGTATCCCTATGTAACTGCAAGGCTCAGAAGAGCCCAAACACTCAGGTCTTAACCCCAGTGTGCTGAAAGTGTCAAAACATGTTTGTCAGCAGAAATAAACATGTTTCTGCAAGTTTGGTGAACCCCATGTAAGTTATGGGGTAGTAACAGCACACTTTTCAAAACGTGTTTTTCAGCCCGAAATAAACGCGTTTTTTAAGACAGCTGTATCCCTATGTAACTGCAAGGCTCAGAAGAGCCCACACACTCAGGTCTTAACCCCAGTGTGCTGAAAGTGTCAAAACATGTTTTTCAGCAGAAATAAACATGTTTCTGCAAGTTTGGTCAACCCCATGTAAGTTATGGGTCAGTAACAGCTCACTTTTCAAAACGTGTTTTTCAGCCCGAAATAAACGCGTTTTTTCAGACAGCTGTATCCCTATGTAACTGCAAGGCACAGAAGAGCCCACACACTCAGGTCTTAACCCCAGTGTGCTGACAGTGTCAAAACATGTTTTTCAGCAGAAATAAACATGTTTCTGCAAGTTTGGTCAACCCCATGTAAGTTATGGGTCAGTAACAGCTCACTTTTCAAAACGTGTTTTTCAGCCCGAAATAAACGCGTTTTTTCAGACAGCTGTATCCCTATGTAACTGCAAGGCTCAGAAGAGCCCACACACTCAGGTCTTAACCCCAGTGTGCTGAAAGTGTCAAAACATGTTTTTCAGCAGAAATAAACATGTTTCTGCAAGTTTGGTCAACCCCATGTAACTTATGGGTCAGTAACAGCACACTTTTCAAAACGTGTTTTTCAGCCCGAAATAAACACGTTTTTTCAGACAGCTGTATCCCTATGTAACTGCAAGGCTCAGAAGAGCCCACACACTCAGGTCTTAACCCCAGTGTGCTGAAAGTGTCAAAACGTGTTTTTCAGCAGAAATAAACATGTTTCTGCAAGTTTGGTCAACCCCATGTAACTTATGGGGCAGTAACAGCTCACTTTTCAAAACGTGTTTTTCAGCCCGAAATAAACGCGTTTTTTCAGACAGCTGTATCCCTATGTAACTGCAAGGCACAGAAGAGCCCACACACTCAGGTCTTAACCCCAGTGTGCTGACAGTGTCAAAACATGTTTTTCAGCAGAAATAAACATGTTTCTGCAAGTTTGGTCAACCCCATGTAACTTATGGGGCAGTAACAGCTCACTTTTCAAAACGTGTTTTTCAGCCCGAAATAAACGCGTTTTTTCAGACAGCTGTATCCCTATGTAACTGCAAGGCACAGAAGAGCCCACACACTCAGGTCTTAACCCCAGTGTGCTGACAGTGTCAAAACATGTTTTTCAGCAGAAATAAACATGTTTCTGCAAGTTTGGTCAACCCCATGTAAGTTATGGGTCAGTAACAGCTCACTTTTCAAAACGTGTTTTTCAGCCCGAAATAAACGCGTTTTTTCAGACAGCTGTATCCCTATGTAACTGCAAGGCTCAGAAGAGCCCACACACTCAGGTCTTAACCCCAGTGTGCTGAAAGTGTCAAAACATGTTTTTCAGCAGAAATAAACATGTTTCTGCAAGTTTGGTCAACCCCATGTAAGTTATGGGGCAGTAACAGCATACTTTTCAAAACGTGTTTTTCAGCCCGAAATAAACACGTTTTTTCAGACAGCTGTATCCCTATGTAACTGCAAGGCTCAGAAGAGCCCACACACTCAGGTCTTAACCCCAGTGTGCTGAAAGTGTCAAAATGTGTTTTTCAGCAGAAATAAACATATTTCTGCAAGTTTGGTCAACCCCATGTAAGTTATGGGTCAGTAACAGCTCACTTTTCAAAACGTATTTTTCAGCCCGAAATAAACGCGTTTTTTCAGACAGCTGTATCCCTATGTAACTGCAAGGCTCAGAAGAGCCCACACACTCAGGTCTTAACCCCAGTGTGCTGAAAGTGTCAAAACGTGTTTTTCAGCAGAAATAAACATGTTTCTGCAAGTTTGGTCAACCCCATGTAACTTATGGGGCAGTAACAGCTCACTTTTCAAAACGTGTTTTTGAGCCCGAAATAAACGCGTTTTTTCAGACAGCTGTATCCCTATGTAACTGCAAGGCTCAGAAGAGCCCACACACTCAGGTCTTAACCCCAGTGTGCTGAAAGTGTCAAAACATGTTTTTCAGCAGAAATAAACATGTTTCTGCAAGTTTGGTCAACCCCATGTAAGTTATGGGGCAGTAACAGCACACTTTTCAAAACGTGTTTTTCAGCCCGAAATAAACACGTTTTTTTCAGACAGCTGTATCCCTATGTAACTGCAAGGCTCAGAAGAGCCCACACACTCAGGTCTTAACCCCAGTGTGCTGAAAGTGTCAAAATGTGTTTTTCAGCAGAAATTAAACATGTTTCTGCAAGTTTGGTCAACCCCATGTAACTTATGGGTCAGTAACAGCTCACTTTTCAAAACGTGTTTTTGAGCCCGAAATAAACGCGTTTTTTCAGACAGCTGTATCCCTATGTAACTGCAAGGCTCAGAAGAGCCCAAACACTCAGGTCTTAACCCCAGTGTGCTGAAAGTGTCAAAACATGTTTTTCAGCAGAAATAAACATGTTTCTGCAAGTTTGGTCAACCCCATGTAAGTTATGGGGTAGTAACAGCACACTTTTCAAAACGTGTTTTTCAGCCCGAAATAAACCCGTTTTTTCAGACAGCTGTATCCCTATGTAACTGCAAGGCTCAGAAGAGCCCACACACTCAGGTCTTAACCCCAGTGTGCTGAAAGTGTCAAAATGTGTTTTTCAGCAGAAATAAACATATTTCTGCAAGTTTGGTCAACCCCATGTAAGTTATGGGTCAGTAACAGCTCACTTTTCAAAACGTGTTTTTCAGCCCGAAATAAACGCGTTTTTTCAGACAGCTGTATCCCTATGTAACTGCAAGGCTCAGAAGAGCCCACACACTCAGGTCTTAACCCCAGTGTGCTGAAAGTGTCAAAACGTGTTTTTCAGCAGAAATAAACATGTTTCTGCAAGTTTGGTCAACCCCATGTAACTTATGGGGCAGTAACAGCTCACTTTTCAAAACGTGTTTTTCAGCCCGAAATAAACGCGTTTTTTCAGACAGCTGTATCCCTATGTAACTGCAAGGCTCAGAAGAGCCCACACACTCAGGTCTTAACCCCAGTGTGCTGAAAGTGTCAAAACATGTTTTTCAGCAGAAATAAACATGTTTCTGCAAGTTTGGTCAACCCCATGTAAGTTATGGGGCAGTAACAGCACACTTCTCAAAACGTGTTTTTCAGCCCGAAATAAACACGTTTTTTTCAGACAGCTGTATCCCTATGTAACTGCAAGGCTCAGAAGAGCCCACACACTCAGGTCTTAACCCC
The DNA here is from genome assembly GCF_040954835.1 of Lepisosteus oculatus. NCBI lineage: Eukaryota > Metazoa > Chordata > Actinopteri > Semionotiformes > Lepisosteidae > Lepisosteus > Lepisosteus oculatus. Next base: position 35,942 of record NW_027167981.1, read on the forward strand.
AGTGTGCTGAAAGTGTCAAAATGTGTTTTTCAGCAGAAATAAACATGTTTCTGCAAGTTTGGTCAACCCCATGTAACTTATGGGTCAGTAACAGCTCACTTTTCAAAACGTGTTTTTGAGCCCGAAATAAACGCGTTTTTTCAGACAGCTGTATCCCTATGTAACTGCAAGGCTCAGAAGAGCCCAAACACTCAGGTCTTAACCCCAGTGTGCTGAAAGTGTCAAAACATGTTTGTCAGCAGAAATAAACATGTTTCTGCAAGTTTGGTGAACCCCATGTAAGTTATGGGGTAGTAACAGCACACTTTTCAAAACGTGTTTTTCAGCCCGAAATAAACGCGTTTTTTAAGACAGCTGTATCCCTATGTAACTGCAAGGCTCAGAAGAGCCCACACACTCAGGTCTTAACCCCAGTGTGCTGAAAGTGTCAAAACATGTTTTTCAGCAGAAATAAACATGTTTCTGCAAGTTTGGTCAACCCCATGTAAGTTATGGGTCAGTAACAGCTCACTTTTCAAAACGTGTTTTTCAGCCCGAAATAAACGCGTTTTTTCAGACAGCTGTATCCCTATGTAACTGCAAGGCACAGAAGAGCCCACACACTCAGGTCTTAACCCCAGTGTGCTGACAGTGTCAAAACATGTTTTTCAGCAGAAATAAACATGTTTCTGCAAGTTTGGTCAACCCCATGTAAGTTATGGGTCAGTAACAGCTCACTTTTCAAAACGTGTTTTTCAGCCCGAAATAAACGCGTTTTTTCAGACAGCTGTATCCCTATGTAACTGCAAGGCTCAGAAGAGCCCACACACTCAGGTCTTAACCCCAGTGTGCTGAAAGTGTCAAAACATGTTTTTCAGCAGAAATAAACATGTTTCTGCAAGTTTGGTCAACCCCATGTAACTTATGGGTCAGTAACAGCACACTTTTCAAAACGTGTTTTTCAGCCCGAAATAAACACGTTTTTTCAGACAGCTGTATCCCTATGTAACTGCAAGGCTCAGAAGAGCCCACACACTCAGGTCTTAACCCCAGTGTGCTGAAAGTGTCAAAACGTGTTTTTCAGCAGAAATAAACATGTTTCTGCAAGTTTGGTCAACCCCATGTAACTTATGGGGCAGTAACAGCTCACTTTTCAAAACGTGTTTTTCAGCCCGAAATAAACGCGTTTTTTCAGACAGCTGTATCCCTATGTAACTGCAAGGCACAGAAGAGCCCACACACTCAGGTCTTAACCCCAGTGTGCTGACAGTGTCAAAACATGTTTTTCAGCAGAAATAAACATGTTTCTGCAAGTTTGGTCAACCCCATGTAACTTATGGGGCAGTAACAGCTCACTTTTCAAAACGTGTTTTTCAGCCCGAAATAAACGCGTTTTTTCAGACAGCTGTATCCCTATGTAACTGCAAGGCACAGAAGAGCCCACACACTCAGGTCTTAACCCCAGTGTGCTGACAGTGTCAAAACATGTTTTTCAGCAGAAATAAACATGTTTCTGCAAGTTTGGTCAACCCCATGTAAGTTATGGGTCAGTAACAGCTCACTTTTCAAAACGTGTTTTTCAGCCCGAAATAAACGCGTTTTTTCAGACAGCTGTATCCCTATGTAACTGCAAGGCTCAGAAGAGCCCACACACTCAGGTCTTAACCCCAGTGTGCTGAAAGTGTCAAAACATGTTTTTCAGCAGAAATAAACATGTTTCTGCAAGTTTGGTCAACCCCATGTAAGTTATGGGGCAGTAACAGCATACTTTTCAAAACGTGTTTTTCAGCCCGAAATAAACACGTTTTTTCAGACAGCTGTATCCCTATGTAACTGCAAGGCTCAGAAGAGCCCACACACTCAGGTCTTAACCCCAGTGTGCTGAAAGTGTCAAAATGTGTTTTTCAGCAGAAATAAACATATTTCTGCAAGTTTGGTCAACCCCATGTAAGTTATGGGTCAGTAACAGCTCACTTTTCAAAACGTATTTTTCAGCCCGAAATAAACGCGTTTTTTCAGACAGCTGTATCCCTATGTAACTGCAAGGCTCAGAAGAGCCCACACACTCAGGTCTTAACCCCAGTGTGCTGAAAGTGTCAAAACGTGTTTTTCAGCAGAAATAAACATGTTTCTGCAAGTTTGGTCAACCCCATGTAACTTATGGGGCAGTAACAGCTCACTTTTCAAAACGTGTTTTTGAGCCCGAAATAAACGCGTTTTTTCAGACAGCTGTATCCCTATGTAACTGCAAGGCTCAGAAGAGCCCACACACTCAGGTCTTAACCCCAGTGTGCTGAAAGTGTCAAAACATGTTTTTCAGCAGAAATAAACATGTTTCTGCAAGTTTGGTCAACCCCATGTAAGTTATGGGGCAGTAACAGCACACTTTTCAAAACGTGTTTTTCAGCCCGAAATAAACACGTTTTTTTCAGACAGCTGTATCCCTATGTAACTGCAAGGCTCAGAAGAGCCCACACACTCAGGTCTTAACCCCAGTGTGCTGAAAGTGTCAAAATGTGTTTTTCAGCAGAAATTAAACATGTTTCTGCAAGTTTGGTCAACCCCATGTAAGTTATGGGTCAGTAACAGCTCACTTTTCAAAACGTGTTTTTGAGCCCGAAATAAACGCGTTTTTTCAGACAGCTGTATCCCTATGTAACTGCAAGGCTCAGAAGAGCCCAAACACTCAGGTCTTAACCCCAGTGTGCTGAAAGTGTCAAAACATGTTTTTCAGCAGAAATAAACATGTTTCTGCAAGTTTGGTCAACCCCATGTAAGTTATGGGGTAGTAACAGCACACTTTTCAAAACGTGTTTTTCAGCCCGAAATAAACCCGTTTTTTCAGACAGCTGTATCCCTATGTAACTGCAAGGCTCAGAAGAGCCCACACACTCAGGTCTTAACCCCAGTGTGCTGAAAGTGTCAAAATGTGTTTTTCAGCAGAAATAAACATATTTCTGCAAGTTTGGTCAACCCCATGTAAGTTATGGGTCAGTAACAGCTCACTTTTCAAAACGTGTTTTTCAGCCCGAAATAAACGCGTTTTTTCAGACAGCTGTATCCCTATGTAACTGCAAGGCTCAGAAGAGCCCACACACTCAGGTCTTAACCCCAGTGTGCTGAAAGTGTCAAAACGTGTTTTTCAGCAGAAATAAACATGTTTCTGCAAGTTTGGTCAACCCCATGTAACTTATGGGGCAGTAACAGCTCACTTTTCAAAACGTGTTTTTCAGCCCGAAATAAACGCGTTTTTTCAGACAGCTGTATCCCTATGTAACTGCAAGGCTCAGAAGAGCCCAAACACTCAGGTCTTAACCCCAGTGTGCTGAAAGTGTCAAAACATGTTTGTCAGCAGAAATAAACATGTTTCTGCAAGTTTGGTGAACCCCATGTAAGTTATGGGGTAGTAACAGCACACTTTTCAAAACGTGTTTTTCAGCCCGAAATAAACGCGTTTTTTAAGACAGCTGTATCCCTATGTAACTGCAAGGCTCAGAAGAGCCCACACACTCAGGTCTTAACCCCAGTGTGCTGAAAGTGTCAAAACATGTTTTTCAGCAGAAATAAACATGTTTCTGCAAGTTTGGTCAACCCCATGTAAGTTATGGGGCAGTAACAGCACACTTTTCAAAACGTGTTTTTCAGCCCGAAATAAACACGTTTTTTCAGACAGCTGTATCCCTATGTAACTGCAAGGCTCAGAAGAGCCCACACACTCAGGTCTTAACCCCAGTGTGCTGAAAGTGTCAAAATGTGTTTTTCAGCAGAAATAAACATATTTCTGCAAGTTTGGTCAACCCCATGTAAGTTATGGGTCAGTAACAGCTCACTTTTCAAAAAGTGTTTTATAGCCCGAAATAAACGCGTTTTTTCAGACAGCTGTATCCCTATGTAACTGCAAGGCTCAGAAGAGCCCACACACTCAGGTCTTAACCCCAGTGTGCTGAAAGTGTCAAAACGTGTTTTTCAGCAGAAATAAACATGTTTCTGCAAGTTTGGTCAACCCCATGTAACTTATGGGGCAGTAACAGCTCACTTTTCAAAACGTGTTTTTCAGCCCGAAATAAACGCGTTTTTTCAGACAGCTGTATCCCGATGTAACTGCAAGGCTCAGAAGAGCCCACACACTCAGGTCTTAACCCCAGTGTGCTGAAAGTGTCAAAACATGTTTTTCAGCAGAAATAAACATGTTTCTGCAAGTTTGGTCAACCCCATGTAAGTTATGGGGCAGTAACAGCACACTTTTCAAAACGTGTTTTTCAGCCCGAAATAAACACGTTTTTTTCAGACAGCTGTATCCCTATGTAACTGCAAGGCTCAGAAGAGCCCACACACTCAGGTCTTAACCCCAGTGTGCTGAAAGTGTCAAAATGTGTTTTTCAGCAGAAATAAACATGTTTCTGCAAGTTTGGTCAACCCCATGTAACTTATGGGTCAGTAACAGCTCACTTTTCAAAACGTGTTTTTGAGCCCGAAATAAACGCGTTTTTTCAGACAGCTGTATCCCTATGTAACTGCAAGGCTCAGAAGAGCCCAAACACTCAGGTCTTAACCCCAGTGTGCTGAAAGTGTCAAAACATGTTTTTCAGCAGAAATAAACATGTTTCTGCAAGTTTGGTCAACCCCATGTAAGTTATGGGGTAGTAACAGCACACTTTTCAAAACGTGTTTTTCAGCCCGAAATAAACGCGTTTTTTCAGACAGCTGTATCCCTATGTAACTGCAAGGCTCAGAAGAGCCCACACACTCAGGTCTTAACCCCAGTGTGCTGAAAGTGTCAAAACATGTTTTTCAGCAGAAATAAACATGTTTCTGCAAGTTTGGTCAACCCCATGTAAGTTATGGGGCAGTAACAGCACACTTTTCAAAACGTGTTTTTCAGCCCGAAATAAACACGTTTTTTTCAGACAGCTGTATCCCTATGTAACTGCAAGGCTCAGAAGAGCCCACACACTCAGGTCTTAACCCCAGTGTGCTGAAAGTGTCAAAATGTGTTTTTCAGCAGAAATTAAACATGTTTCTGCAAGTTTGGTCAACCCCATGTAACTTATGGGTCAGTAACAGCTCACTTTTCAAAACGTGTTTTTGAGCCCGAAATAAACGCGTTTTTTCAGACAGCTGTATCCCTATGTAACTGCAAGGCTCAGAAGAGCCCAAACACTCAGGTCTTAACCCCAGTGTGCTGAAAGTGTCAAAACATGTTTTTCAGCAGAAATAAACATGTTTCTGCAAGTTTGGTCAACCCCATGTAAGTTATGGGGTAGTAACAGCACACTTTTCAAAACGTGTTTTTCAGCCCGAAATAAACCCGTTTTTTCAGACAGCTGTATCCCTATGTAACTGCAAGGCTCAGAAGAGCCCACACACTCAGGTCTTAACCCCAGTGTGCTGAAAGTGTCAAAATGTGTTTTTCAGCAGAAATAAACATATTTCTGCAAGTTTGGTCAACCCCATGTAAGTTATGGGTCAGTAACAGCTCACTTTTCAAAACGTGTTTTTCAGCCCGAAATAAACGCGTTTTTTCAGACAGCTGTATCCCTATGTAACTGCAAGGCTCAGAAGAGCCCACACACTCAGGTCTTAACCCCAGTGTGCTGAAAGTGTCAAAACGTGTTTTTCAGCAGAAATAAACATGTTTCTGCAAGTTTGGTCAACCCCATGTAACTTATGGGGCAGTAACAGCTCACTTTTCAATACGTGTTTTTCAGCCCGAAATAAACGCGTTTTTTCAGACAGCTGTATCCCTATGTAACTGCAAGGCTCAGAAGAGCCCAAACACTCAGGTCTTAACCCCAGTGTGCTGAAAGTGTCAAAACATGTTTGTCAGCAGAAATAAACATGTTTCTGCAAGTTTGGTGAACCCCATGTAAGTTATGGGGTAGTAACAGCACACTTTTCAAAACGTGTTTTTCAGCCCGAAATAAACGCGTTTTTTAAGACAGCTGTATCCCTATGTAACTGCAAGGCTCAGAAGAGCCCACACACTCAGGTCTTAACCCCAGTGTGCTGAAAGTGTCAAAACATGTTTTTCAGCAGAAATAAACATGTTTCTGCAAGTTTGGTCAACCCCATGTAAGTTATGGGGCAGTAACAGCACACTTTTCAAAACGTGTTTTTCAGCCCGAAATAAACACGTTTTTTCAGACAGCTGTATCCCTATGTAACTGCAAGGCTCAGAAGAGCCCACACACTCAGGTCTTAACCCCAGTGTGCTGAAAGTGTCAAAATGTGTTTTTCAGCAGAAATAAACATATTTCTGCAAGTTTGGTCAACCCCATGTAAGTTATGGGTCAGTAACAGCTCACTTTTCAAAAAGTGTTTTATAGCCCGAAATAAACGCGTTTTTTCAGACAGCTGTATCCCTATGTAACTGCAAGGCTCAGAAGAGCCCACACACTCAGGTCTTAACCCCAGTGTGCTGAAAGTGTCAAAACGTGTTTTTCAGCAGAAATAAACATGTTTCTGCAAGTTTGGTCAACCCCATGTAACTTATGGGGCAGTAACAGCTCACTTTTCAAAACGTGTTTTTCAGCCCGAAATAAACGCGTTTTTTCAGACAGCTGTATCCCTATGTAACTGCAAGGCTCAGAAGAGCCCACACACTCAGGTCTTAACCCCAGTGTGCTGAAAGTGTCAAAACATGTTTTTCAGCAGAAATAAACATGTTTCTGCAAGTTTGGTCAACCCCATGTAAGTTATGGGGCAGTAACAGCACACTTTTCAAAACGTGTTTTTCAGCCCGAAATAAACACGTTTTTTTCAGACAGCTGTATCCCTATGTAACTGCAAGGCTCAGAAGAGCCCACACACTCAGGTCTTAACCCCAGTGTGCTGAAAGTGTCAAAATGTGTTTTTCAGCAGAAATAAACATGTTTCTGCAAGTTTGGTCAACCCCATGTAACTTATGGGTCAGTAACAGCTCACTTTTCAAAACGTGTTTTTGAGCCCGAAATAAACGCGTTTTTTCAGACAGCTGTATCCCTATGTAACTGCAAGGCTCAGAAGAGCCCAAACACTCAGGTCTTAACCCCAGTGTGCTGAAAGTGTCAAAACATGTTTTTCAGCAGAAATAAACATGTTTCTGCAAGTTTGGTCAACCCCATGTAAGTTATGGGGTAGTAACAGCACACTTTTCAAAACGTGTTTTTCAGCCCGAAATAAACGCGTTTTTTCAGACAGCTGTATCCCTATGTAACTGCAAGGCTCAGAAGAGCCCACACACTCAGGTCTTAACCCCAGTGTGCTGAAAGTGTCAAAATGTGTTTTTCAGCAGAAATAAACATATTTCTGCAAGTTTGGTCAACCCCATGTAAGTTATGGGTCAGTAACAGCTCACGTTTCAAAACGTGTTTTTCAGCCCGAAATAAACGCGTTTTTTCAGACAGCTGTATACCTATGTAACTGCAAGGCTCAGAAGAGCCCACACACTCAGGTCTTAACCCCAGTGTGCTGAAAATGTCAAAACGTGTTTTTCAGCAGAAATAAACATGTTTCTGCAAGTTTGGTCAACCCCATGTAACTTATGGGGCAGTAACAGCTCACTTTTCAAAACGTGTTTTTCAGCCCGAAATAAACGCGTTTTTTCAGACAGCTGTATCCCTATGTAACTGCAAGGCTCAGAAGAGCCCACACACTCAGGTCTTAACCCCAGTGTGCTGAAAGTGTCAAAACATGTTTTTCAGCAGAAATAAACATGTTTCTGCAAGTTTGGTCAACCCCATGTAAGTTATGGGGCAGTAACAGCACACTTCTCAAAACGTGTTTTTCAGCCCGAAATAAACACGTTTTTTTCAGACAGCTGTATCCCTATGTAACTGCAAGGCTCAGAAGAGCCCACACACTCAGGTCTTAACCCCAGTGTGCTGAAAGTGTCAAAATGTGTTTTTCAGCAGAAATAAACATGTTTCTGCAAGTTTGGTCAACCCCATGTAACTTATGGGTCAGTAACAGCTCACTTTTCAAAACGTGTTTTTGAGCCCGAAATAAACGCGTTTTTTCAGACAGCTGTATCCCTATGTAACTGCAAGGCTCAGAAGAGCCCAAACACTCAGGTCTTAACCCCAGTGTGCTGAAAGTGTCAAAACATGTTTGTCAGCAGAAATAAACATGTTTCTGCAAGTTTGGTGAACCCCATGTAAGTTATGGGGTAGTAACAGCACACTTTTCAAAACGTGTTTTTCAGCCCGAAATAAACGCGTTTTTTAAGACAGCTGTATCCCTATGTAACTGCAAGGCTCAGAAGAGCCCACACACTCAGGTCTTAACCCCAGTGTGCTGAAAGTGTCAAAACATGTTTTTCAGCAGAAATAAACATGTTTCTGCAAGTTTGGTCAACCCCATGTAAGTTATGGGTCAGTAACAGCTCACTTTTCAAAACGTGTTTTTCAGCCCGAAATAAACGCGTTTTTTCAGACAGCTGTATCCCTATGTAACTGCAAGGCACAGAAGAGCCCACACACTCAGGTCTTAACCCCAGTGTGCTGACAGTGTCAAAACATGTTTTTCAGCAGAAATAAACATGTTTCTGCAAGTTTGGTCAACCCCATGTAAGTTATGGGTCAGTAACAGCTCACTTTTCAAAACGTGTTTTTCAGCCCGAAATAAACGCGTTTTTTCAGACAGCTGTATCCCTATGTAACTGCAAGGCTCAGAAGAGCCCACACACTCAGGTCTTAACCCCAGTGTGCTGAAAGTGTCAAAACATGTTTTTCAGCAGAAATAAACATGTTTCTGCAAGTTTGGTCAACCCCATGTAACTTATGGGTCAGTAACAGCACAGTTTTCAAAACGTGTTTTTCAGCCCGAAATAAACACGTTTTTTCAGACAGCTGTATCCCTATGTAACTGCAAGGCTCAGAAGAGCCCACACACTCAGGTCTTAACCCCAGTGTGCTGAAAGTGTCAAAACGTGTTTTTCAGCAGAAATAAACATGTTTCTGCAAGTTTGGTCAACCCCATGTAACTTATGGGGCAGTAACAGCTCACTTTTCAAAACGTGTTTTTCAGCCCGAAATAAACGCGTTTTTTCAGACAGCTGTATCCCTATGTAACTGCAAGGCACAGAAGAGCCCACACACTCAGGTCTTAACCCCAGTGTGCTGACAGTGTCAAAACATGTTTTTCAGCAGAAATAAACATGTTTCTGCAAGTTTGGTCAACCCCATGTAACTTATGGGGCAGTAACAGCTCACTTTTCAAAACGTGTTTTTCAGCCCGAAATAAACGCGTTTTTTCAGACAGCTGTATCCCTATGTAACTGCAAGGCACAGAAGAGCCCACACACTCAGGTCTTAACCCCAGTGTGCTGACAGTGTCAAAACATGTTTTTCAGCAGAAATAAACATGTTTCTGCAAGTTTGGTCAACCCCATGTAAGTTATGGGTCAGTAACAGCTCACTTTTCAAAACGTGTTTTTCAGCCCGAAATAAACGCGTTTTTTCAGACAGCTGTATCCCTATGTAACTGCAAGGCTCAGAAGAGCCCACACACTCAGGTCTTAACCCCAGTGTGCTGAAAGTGTCAAAACATGTTTTTCAGCAGAAATAAACATGTTTCTGCAAGTTTGGTCAACCCCATGTAAGTTATGGGGCAGTAACAGCATACTTTTCAAAACGTGTTTTTCAGCCCGAAATAAACACGTTTTTTCAGACAGCTGTATCCCTATGTAACTGCAAGGCTCAGAAGAGCCCACACACTCAGGTCTTAACCCCAGTGTGCTGAAAGTGTCAAAATGTGTTTTTCAGCAGAAATAAACATATTTCTGCAAGTTTGGTCAACCCCATGTAAGTTATGGGTCAGTAACAGCTCACTTTTCAAAACGTATTTTTCAGCCCGAAATAAACGCGTTTTTTCAGACAGCTGTATCCCTATGTAACTGCAAGGCTCAGAAGAGCCCACACACTCAGGTCTTAACCCCAGTGTGCTGAAAGTGTCAAAACATGTTTTTCAGCAGAAATAAACATGTTTCTGCAAGTTTGGTCAACCCCATGTAAGTTATGGGGCAGTAACAGCACACTTTTCAAAACGTGTTTTTCAGCCCGAAATAAACACGTTTTTTTCAGACAGCTGTATCCCTATGTAACTGCAAGGCTCAGAAGAGCCCACACACTCAGGTCTTAACCCCAGTGTGCTGAAAGTGTCAAAATGTGTTTTTCAGCAGAAATAAACATGTTTCGTCAACCCCATGTAACTTATGGGTCAGTAACAGCTCACTTTTCAAAACGTGTTTTTGAGCCCGAAATAAACGCGTTTTTTCAGACAGCTGTATCCCTATGTAACTGCAAGGCTCAGAAGAGCCCAAACACTCAGGTCTTAACCCCAGTGTGCTGACAGTGTCAAAACATGTTTTTCAGCAGAAATAAACATGTTTCTGCAAGTTTGGTCAACCCCATGTAAGTTATGGGGTAGTAACAGCACACTTTTCAAAACGTGTTTTTCAGCCCGAAATAAACGCGTTTTTTCAGACAGCTGTATCCCTATGTAACTGCAAGGCTCAGAAGAGCCAACACACTCAGGTCTTAACCCCAGTGTGCTGAAAGTGTCAAAATGTGTTTTTCAGCAGAAATAAACATATTTCTGCAAGTTTGGTCAACCCCATGTAAGTTATGGGTCAGTAACAGCTCACTTTTCAAAACGTGTTTTTCAGCCCGAAATAAACGCGTTTTTTCAGACAGCTGTATCCCTATGTAACTGCAAGGCTCAGAAGAGCCCACACACTCAGGTCTTAACCCCAGTGTGCTGAAAGTGTCAAAACGTGTTTTTCAGCAGAAATAAACATGTTTCTGCAAGTTTGGTCAACCCCATGTAAGTTATGGGGTAGTAACAGCACACTTTTCAAAACGTGTTTTTCAGCCCGAAATAAACGCGTTTTTTAAGACAGCTGTATCCCTATGTAACTGCAAGGCTCAGAAGAGCCCACACACTCAGGTCTTAACCCCAGTGTGCTGAAAGTGTCAAAACATGTTTTTCAGCAGAAATAAACATGTTTCTGCAAGTTTGGTCAACCCCATGTAAGTTATGGGTCAGTAACAGCTCACTTTTCAAAACGTGTTTTTCAGCCCGAAATAAACGCGTTTTTTCAGACAGCTGTATCCCTAAGTAACTGCAAGGCTCAGAAGAGCCCACACACTCAGGTCTTAACCCCAGTGTGCTGAAAGTGTCAATACATGTTTTTCAGCAGAAATAAACATGTTTCTGCAAGTTTGGTCAACCCCATGTAAGTTATGGGTCAGTAACAGCTCACTTTTCAAAACGTGTTTTTCAGCCCGAAATAAACGCGTTTTTTCAGACAGCTGTATCCCTATGTAACTGCAAGGCTCAGAAGAGCCCACACACTCAGGTCTTAACCCCAGTGTGCTGACAGTGTCAAAACGTGTTTTTCAGCAGAAATAAACATGTTTCTGCAAGTTTGGTCAACCCCATGTAACTTATGGGGCAGTAACAGCTCACTTTTCAAAACGTGTTTTTCAGCCCGAAATAAACGCGTTTTTTCTGACAGCTGTATCCCTATGTAACTGCAAGGCACAGAAGAGCCCACACACTCAGGTCTTAACCCCAGTGTGCTGACAGTGTCAAAACATGTTTTTCAGCAGAAATAAACATGTTTCTGCAAGTTTGGTCAACCCCATGTAAGTTATGGGTCAGTAACAGCTCACTTTTCAAAACGTGTTTTTCAGCCCGAAATAAACGCGTTTTTTCAGACAGCTGTATCCCTATGTAACTGCAAGGCTCAGAAGAGCCCACACACTCAGGTCTTAACCCCAGTGTGCTGAAAATGTCAAAACGTGTTTTTCAGCAGAAATAAACATGTTTCTGCAAGTTTGGTCAACCCCATGTAACTTATGGGGCAGTAACAGCTCACTTTTCAAAACGTGTTTTTCAGCCCGAAATAAACGCGTTTTTTCAGACAGCTGTATCCCTATGTAACTGCAAGGCTCAGAAGAGCCCACACACTCAGGTCTTAACCCCAGTGTGCTGAAAGTGTCAAAACATGTTTTTCAGCAGAAATAAACATGTTTCTGCAAGTTAGGTCAACCCCATGTAAGTTATGGGTCAGTAACAGCTCACTTTTCAAAACGTGTTTTTCAGCCCGAAATAAACGCGTTTTTTCAGACAGCTGTATCCCTATGTAACTGCAAGGCTCAGAAGAGCCCACACACTCAGGTCTTAACCCCAGTGTGCTGAAAGTGTCAAAACATGTTTTTCAGCAGAAATAAACATGTTTCTGCAAGTTTGGTCAACCCCATGTAAGTTATGGGTCAGTAACAGCTCACTTTTCAAAACGTGTTTTTCAGCCCGAAATAAACGCGTTTTTTCAGACAGCTGTATCCCTATGTAACTGCAAGGCACAGAAGAGCCCACACACTCAGGTCTTAACCCCAGTGTGCTGACAGTGTCAAAACATGTTTTTCAGCAGAAATAAACATGTTTCTGCAAGTTTGGTCAACCCCATGTAAGTTATGGGTCAGTAACAGCTCACTTTTCAAAACGTGTTTTTCAGCCCGAAATAAACGCGTTTTTTCAGACAGCTGTATCCCTATGTAACTGCAAGGCTCAGAAGAGCCCACACACTCAGGTCTTAACCCCAGTGTGCTGAAAGTGTCAAAACATGTTTTTCAGCAGAAATAAACATGTTTCTGCAAGTTTGGTCAACCCCATGTAACTTATGGGTCAGTAACAGCACACTTTTCAAAACGTGTTTTTCAGCCCGAAATAAACACGTTTTTTCAGACAGCTGTATCCCTATGTAACTGCAAGGCTCAGAAGAGCCCACACACTCAGGTCTTAACCCCAGTGTGCTGAAAGTGTCAAAACGTGTTTTTCAGCAGAAATAAACATGTTTCTGCAAGTTTGGTCAACCCCATGTAACTTATGGGGCAGTAACAGCTCACTTTTCAAAACGTGTTTTTCAGCCCGAAATAAACGCGTTTTTTCAGACAGCTGTATCCCTATGTAACTGCAAGGCACAGAAGAGCCCACACACTCAGGTCTTAACCCCAGTGTGCTGACAGTGTCAAAACATGTTTTTCAGCAGAAATAAACATGTTTCTGCAAGTTTGGTCAACCCCATGTAACTTATGGGGCAGTAACAGCTCACTTTTCAAAACGTGTTTTTCAGCCCGAAATAAACGCGTTTTTTCAGACAGCTGTATCCCTATGTAACTGCAAGGCACAGAAGAGCCCACACACTCAGGTCTTAACCCCAGTGTGCTGACAGTGTCAAAACATGTTTTTCAGCAGAAATAAACATGTTTCTGCAAGTTTGGTCAACCCCATGTAAGTTATGGGTCAGTAACAGCTCACTTTTCAAAACGTGTTTTTCAGCCCGAAATAAACGCGTTTTTTCAGACAGCTGTATCCCTATGTAACTGCAAGGCTCAGAAGAGCCCACACACTCAGGTCTTAACCCCAGTGTGCTGAAAGTGTCAAAACATGTTTTTCAGCAGAAATAAACATGTTTCTGCAAGTTTGGTCAACCCCATGTAAGTTATGGGGCAGTAACAGCATACTTTTCAAAACGTGTTTTTCAGCCCGAAATAAACACGTTTTTTCAGACAGCTGTATCCCTATGTAACTGCAAGGCTCAGAAGAGCCCACACACTCAGGTCTTAACCCCAGTGTGCTGAAAGTGTCAAAATGTGTTTTTCAGCAGAAATAAACATATTTCTGCAAGTTTGGTCAACCCCATGTAAGTTATGGGTCAGTAACAGCTCACTTTTCAAAACGTATTTTTCAGTCCGAAATAAACGCGTTTTTTCAGACAGCTGTATCCCTATGTAACTGCAAGGCTCAGAAGAGCCCACACACTCAGGTCTTAACCCCAGTGTGCTGAAAGTGTCAAAACGTGTTTTTCAGCAGAAATAAACATGTTTCTGCAAGTTTGGTCAACCCCATGTAACTTATGGGGCAGTAACAGCTCACTTTTCAAAACGTGTTTTTGAGCCCGAAATAAACGCGTTTTTTCAGACAGCTGTATCCCTATGTAACTGCAAGGCTCAGAAGAGCCCACACACTCAGGTCTTAACCCCAGTGTGCTGAAAGTGTCAAAACATGTTTTTCAGCAGAAATAAACATGTTTCTGCAAGTTTGGTCAACCCCATGTAAGTTATGGGGCAGTAACAGCACACTTTTCAAAACGTGTTTTTCAGCCCGAAATAAACACGTTTTTTTCAGACAGCTGTATCCCTATGTAACTGCAAGGCTCAGAAGAGCCCACACACTCAGGTCTTAACCCCAGTGTGCTGAAAGTGTCAAAATGTGTTTTTCAGCAGAAATTAAACATGTTTCTGCAAGTTTGGTCAACCCCATGTAACTTATGGGTCAGTAACAGCTCACTTTTCAAAACGTGTTTTTGAGCCCGAAATAAACGCGTTTTTTCAGACAGCTGTATCCCTATGTAACTGCAAGGCTCAGAAGAGCCCAAACACTCAGGTCTTAACCCCAGTGTGCTGAAAGTGTCAAAACATGTTTTTCAGCAGAAATAAACATGTTTCTGCAAGTTTGGTCAACCCCATGTAAGTTATGGGGTAGTAACAGCACACTTTTCAAAACGTGTTTTTCAGCCCGAAATAAACCCGTTTTTTCAGACAGCTGTATCCCTATGTAACTGCAAGGCTCAGAAGAGCCCACACACTCAGGTCTTAACCCCAGTGTGCTGAAAGTGTCAAAATGTGTTTTTCAGCAGAAATAAACATATTTCTGCAAGTTTGGTCAACCCCATGTAAGTTATGGGTCAGTAACAGCTCACTTTTCAAAACGTGTTTTTCAGCCCGAAATAAACGCGTTTTTTCAGACAGCTGTATCCCTATGTAACTGCAAGGCTCAGAAGAGCCCACACACTCAGGTCTTAACCCCAGTGTGCTGAAAGTGTCAAAACGTGTTTTTCAGCAGAAATAAACATGTTTCTGCAAGTTTGGTCAACCCCATGTAACTTATGGGGCAGTAACAGCTCACTTTTCAAAACGTGTTTTTCAGCCCGAAATAAACGCGTTTTTTCAGACAGCTGTATCCCTATGTAACTGCAAGGCTCAGAAGAGCCCAAACACTCAGGTCTTAACCCCAGTGTGCTGAAAGTGTCAAAACATGTTTGTCAGCAGAAATAAACATGTTTCTGCAAGTTTGGTGAACCCCATGTAAGTTATGGGGTAGTAACAGCACACTTTTCAAAACGTGTTTTTCAGCCCGAAATAAACGCGTTTTTTAAGACAGCTGTATCCCTATGTAACTGCAAGGCTCAGAAGAGCCCACACACTCAGGTCTTAACCCCAGTGTGCTGAAAGTGTCAAAACATGTTTTTCAGCAGAAATAAACATGTTTCTGCAAGTTTGGTCAACCCCATGTAAGTTATGGGGCAGTAACAGCACACTTTTCAAAACGTGTTTTTCAGCCCGAAATAAACACGTTTTTTCAGACAGCTGTATCCCTATGTAACTGCAAGGCTCAGAAGAGCCCACACACTCAGGTCTTAACCCCAGTGTGCTGAAAGTGTCAAAATGTGTTTTTCAGCAGAAATAAACATATTTCTGCAAGTTTGGTCAACCCCATGTAAGTTATGGGTCAGTAACAGCTCACTTTTCAAAAAGTGTTTTATAGCCCGAAATAAACGCGTTTTTTCAGACAGCTGTATCCCTATGTAACTGCAAGGCTCAGAAGAGCCCACACACTCAGGTCTTAACCCCAGTGTGCTGAAAGTGTCAAAACGTGTTTTTCAGCAGAAATAAACATGTTTCTGCAAGTTTGGTCAACCCCATGTAACTTATGGGGCAGTAACAGCTCACTTTTCAAAACGTGTTTTTCAGCCCGAAATAAACGCGTTTTTTCAGACAGCTGTATCCCTATGTAACTGCAAGGCTCAGAAGAGCCCACACACTCAGGTCTTAACCCCAGTGTGCTGAAAGTGTCAAAACATGTTTTTCAGCAGAAATAAACATGTTTCTGCAAGTTTGGTCAACCCCATGTAAGTTATGGGGCAGTAACAGCACACTTTTCAAAACGTGTTTTTCAGCCCGAAATAAACACGTTTTTTTCAGACAGCTGTATCCCTATGTAACTGCAAGGCTCAGAAGAGCCCACACACTCAGGTCTTAACCCCAGTGTGCTGAAAGTGTCAAAATGTGTTTTTCAGCAGAAATAAACATGTTTCTGCAAGTTTGGTCAACCCCATGTAACTTATGGGTCAGTAACAGCTCACTTTTCAAAACGTGTTTTTGAGCCCGAAATAAACGCGTTTTTTCAGACAGCTGTATCCCTATGTAACTGCAAGGCTCAGAAGAGCCCAAACACTCAGGTCTTAACCCCAGTGTGCTGAAAGTGTCAAAACATGTTTTTCAGCAGAAATAAACATGTTTCTGCAAGTTTGGTCAACCCCATGTAAGTTATGGGGCAGTAACAGCACACTTCTCAAAACGTGTTTTTCAGCCCGAAATAAACACGTTTTTTTCAGACAGCTGTATCCCTATGTAACTGCAAGGCTCAGAAGAGCCCACACACTCAGGTCTTAACCCCAGTGTGCTGAAAGTGTCAAAATGTGTTTTTCAGCAGAAATAAACATGTTTCTGCAAGTTTGGTCAACCCCATGTAACTTATGGGTCAGTAACAGCTCACTTTTCAAAACGTGTTTTTGAGCCCGAAATAAACGCGTTTTTTCAGACAGCTGTATCCCTATGTAACTGCAAGGCTCAGAAAAGCCCACACACTCAGGTCTTAACCCCAGTGTGCTGAAAGTGTCAAAACGTGTTTTTCAGCAGAAATAAACATGTTTCTGCAAGTTTGGTCAACCCCATGTAACTTATGGGGCAGTAACAGCTCACTTTTCAAAACGTGTTTTTCAGCCCGAAATAAACGCGTTTTTTCAGACAGCTGTATCCCTATGTAACTGCAAGGCTCAGAAGAGCCCAAACACTCAGGTCTTAACCCCAGTGTGCTGAAAGTGTCAAAACATGTTTGTCAGCAGAAATAAACATGTTTCTGCAAGTTTGGTGAACCCCATGTAAGTTATGGGGTAGTAACAGCACACTTTTCAAAACGTGTTTTTCAGCCCGAAATAAACGCGTTTTTTAAGACAGCTGTATCCCTATGTAACTGCAAGGCTCAGAAGAGCCCACACACTCAGGTCTTAACCCCAGTGTGCTGAAAGTGTCAAAACATGTTTTTCAGCAGAAATAAACATGTTTCTGCAAGTTTGGTCAACCCCATGTAAGTTATGGGGCAGTAACAGCACACTTTTCAAAACGTGTTTTTCAGCCCGAAATAAACACGTTTTTTCAGACAGCTGTATCCCTATGTAACTGCAAGGCTCAGAAGAGCCCACACACTCAGGTCTTAACCCCAGTGTGCTGAAAGTGTCAAAATGTGTTTTTCAGCAGAAATAAACATATTTCTGCAAGTTTGGTCAACCCCATGTAAGTTATGGGTCAGTAACAGCTCACTTTTCAAAAAGTGTTTTATAGCCCGAAATAAACGCGTTTTTTCAGACAGCTGTATCCCTATGTAACTGCAAGGCTCAGAAGAGCCCACACACTCAGGTCTTAACCCCAGTGTGCTGAAAGTGTCAAAACGTGTTTTTCAGCAGAAATAAACATGTTTCTGCAAGTTTGGTCAACCCCATGTAACTTATGGGGCAGTAACAGCTCACTTTTCAAAACGTGTTTTTCAGCCCGAAATAAACGCGTTTTTTCAGACAGCTGTATCCCTATGTAACTGCAAGGCTCAGAAGAGCCCACACACTCAGGTCTTAACCCCAGTGTGCTGAAAGTGTCAAAACATGTTTTTCAGCAGAAATAAACATGTTTCTGCAAGTTTGGTCAACCCCATGTAAGTTATGGGGCAGTAACAGCACACTTTTCAAAACGTGTTTTTCAGCCCGAAATAAACACGTTTTTTTCAGACAGCTGTATCCCTATGTAACTGCAAGGCTCAGAAGAGCCCACACACTCAGGTCTTAACCCCAGTGTGCTGAAAGTGTCAAAATGTGTTTTTCAGCAGAAATAAACATGTTTCTGCAAGTTTGGTCAACCCCATGTAACTTATGGGTCAGTAACAGCTCACTTTTCAAAACGTGTTTTTGAGCCCGAAATAAACGCGTTTTTTCAGACAGCTGTATCCCTATGTAACTGCAAGGCTCAGAAGAGCCCAAACACTCAGGTCTTAACCCCAGTGTGCTGAAAGTGTCAAAACATGTTTTTCAGCAGAAATAAACATGTTTCTGCAAGTTTGGTCAACCCCATGTAAGTTATGGGGTAGTAACAGCACACTTTTCAAAACGTGTTTTTCAGCCCGAAATAAACGCGTTTTTTCAGACAGCTGTATCCCTATGTAACTGCAAGGCTCAGAAGAGCCCACACACTCAGGTCTTAACCCCAGTGTGCTGAAAGTGTCAAAATGTGTTTTTCAGCAGAAATAAACATATTTCTGCAAGTTTGGTCAACCCCATGTAAGTTATGGGTCAGTAACAGCTCACGTTTCAAAACGTGTTTTTCAGCCCGAAATAAACGCGTTTTTTCAGACAGCTGTATACCTATGTAACTGCAAGGCTCAGAAGAGCCCACACACTCAGGTCTTAACCCCAGTGTGCTGAAAATGTCAAAACGTGTTTTTCAGCAGAAATAAACATGTTTCTGCAAGTTTGGTCAACCCCATGTAACTTATGGGGCAGTAACAGCTCACTTTTCAAAACGTGTTTTTCAGCCCGAAATAAACGCGTTTTTTCAGACAGCTGTATCCCTATGTAACTGCAAGGCTCAGAAGAGCCCACACACTCAGGTCTTAACCCCAGTGTGCTGAAAGTGTCAAAACATGTTTTTCAGCAGAAATAAACATGTTTCTGCAAGTTTGGTCAACCCCATGTAAGTTATGGGGCAGTAACAGCACACTTCTCAAAACGTGTTTTTCAGCCCGAAATAAACACGTTTTTTTCAGACAGCTGTATCCCTATGTAACTGCAAGGCTCAGAAGAGCCCACACACTCAGATCTTAACCCCAGTGTGCTGAAAGTGTCAAAATGTGTTTTTCAGCAGAAATAAACATGTTTCTGCAAGTTTGGTCAACCCCATGTAACTTATGGGTCAGTAACAGCTCACTTTTCAAAACGTGTTTTTGAGCCCGAAATAAACGCGTTTTTTCAGACAGCTGTATCCCTATGTAACTGCAAGGCTCAGAAGAGCCCAAACACTCAGGTCTTAACCCCAGTGTGCTGAAAGTGTCAAAACATGTTTGTCAGCAGAAATAAACATGTTTCTGCAAGTTTGGTGAACCCCATGTAAGTTATGGGGTAGTAACAGCACACTTTTCAAAACGTGTTTTTCAGCCCGAAATAAACGCGTTTTTTAAGACAGCTGTATCCCTATGTAACTGCAAGGCTCAGAAGAGCCCACACACTCAGGTCTTAACCCCAGTGTGCTGAAAGTGTCAAAACATGTTTTTCAGCAGAAATAAACATGTTTCTGCAAGTTTGGTCAACCCCATGTAAGTTATGGGTCAGTAACAGCTCACTTTTCAAAACGTGTTTTTCAGCCCGAAATAAACGCGTTTTTTCAGACAGCTGTATCCCTATGTAACTGCAAGGCACAGAAGAGCCCACACACTCAGGTCTTAACCCCAGTGTGCTGACAGTGTCAAAACATGTTTTTCAGCAGAAATAAACATGTTTCTGCAAGTTTGGTCAACCCCATGTAAGTTATGGGTCAGTAACAGCTCACTTTTCAAAACGTGTTTTTCAGCCCGAAATAAACGCGTTTTTTCAGACAGCTGTATCCCTATGTAACTGCAAGGCTCAGAAGAGCCCACACACTCAGGTCTTAACCCCAGTGTGCTGAAAGTGTCAAAACATGTTTTTCAGCAGAAATAAACATGTTTCTGCAAGTTTGGTCAACCCCATGTAACTTATGGGTCAGTAACAGCACACTTTTCAAAACGTGTTTTTCAGCCCGAAATAAACACGTTTTTTCAGACAGCTGTATCCCTATGTAACTGCAAGGCTCAGAAGAGCCCACACACTCAGGTCTTAACCCCAGTGTGCTGAAAGTGTCAAAACGTGTTTTTCAGCAGAAATAAACATGTTTCTGCAAGTTTGGTCAACCCCATGTAACTTATGGGGCAGTAACAGCTCACTTTTCAAAACGTGTTTTTCAGCCCGAAATAAACGCGTTTTTTCAGACAGCTGTATCCCTATGTAACTGCAAGGCACAGAAGAGCCCACACACTCAGGTCTTAACCCCAGTGTGCTGACAGTGTCAAAACATGTTTTTCAGCAGAAATAAACATGTTTCTGCAAGTTTGGTCAACCCCATGTAACTTATGGGGCAGTAACAGCTCACTTTTCAAAACGTGTTTTTCAGCCCGAAATAAACGCGTTTTTTCAGACAGCTGTATCCCTATGTAACTGCAAGGCACAGAAGAGCCCACACACTCAGGTCTTAACCCCAGTGTGCTGACAGTGTCAAAACATGTTTTTCAGCAGAAATAAACATGTTTCTGCAAGTTTGGTCAACCCCATGTAAGTTATGGGTCAGTAACAGCTCACTTTTCAAAACGTGTTTTTCAGCCCGAAATAAACGCGTTTTTTCAGACAGCTGTATCCCTATGTAACTGCAAGGCTCAGAAGAGCCCACACACTCAGGTCTTAACCCCAGTGTGCTGAAAGTGTCAAAACATGTTTTTCAGCAGAAATAAACATGTTTCTGCAAGTTTGGTCAACCCCATGTAAGTTATGGGGCAGTAACAGCATACTTTTCAAAACGTGTTTTTCAGCCCGAAATAAACACGTTTTTTCAGACAGCTGTATCCCTATGTAACTGCAAGGCTCAGAAGAGCCCACACACTCAGGTCTTAACCCCAGTGTGCTGAAAGTGTCAAAATGTGTTTTTCAGCAGAAATAAACATATTTCTGCAAGTTTGGTCAACCCCATGTAAGTTATGGGTCAGTAACAGCTCACTTTTCAAAACGTATTTTTCAGCCCGAAATAAACGCGTTTTTTCAGACAGCTGTATCCCTATGTAACTGCAAGGCTCAGAAGAGCCCACACACTCAGGTCTTAACCCCAGTGTGCTGAAAGTGTCAAAACATGTTTTTCAGCAGAAATAAACATGTTTCTGCAAGTTTGGTCAACCCCATGTAAGTTATGGGGCAGTAACAGCACACTTTTCAAAACGTGTTTTTCAGCCCGAAATAAACACGTTTTTTTCAGACAGCTGTATCCCTATGTAACTGCAAGGCTCAGAAGAGCCCACACACTCAGGTCTTAACCCCAGTGTGCTGAAAGTGTCAAAATGTGTTTTTCAGCAGAAATAAACATGTTTCGTCAACCCCATGTAACTTATGGGTCAGTAACAGCTCACTTTTCAAAACGTGTTTTTGAGCCCGAAATAAACGCGTTTTTTCAGACAGCTGTATCCCTATGTAACTGCAAGGCTCAGAAGAGCCCAAACACTCAGGTCTTAACCCCAGTGTGCTGACAGTGTCAAAACATGTTTTTCAGCAGAAATAAACATGTTTCTGCAAGTTTGGTCAACCCCATGTAAGTTATGGGGTAGTAACAGCACACTTTTCAAAACGTGTTTTTCAGCCCGAAATAAACGCGTTTTTTCAGACAGCTGTATCCCTATGTAACTGCAAGGCTCAGAAGAGCCAACACACTCAGGTCTTAACCCCAGTGTGCTGAAAGTGTCAAAATGTGTTTTTCAGCAGAAATAAACATATTTCTGCAAGTTTGGTCAACCCCATGTAAGTTATGGGTCAGTAACAGCTCACTTTTCAAAACGTGTTTTTCAGCCCGAAATAAACGCGTTTTTTCAGACAGCTGTATCCCTATGTAACTGCAAGGCTCAGAAGAGCCCACACACTCAGGTCTTAACCCCAGTGTGCTGAAAGTGTCAAAACGTGTTTTTCAGCAGAAATAAACATGTTTCTGCAAGTTTGGTCAACCCCATGTAAGTTATGGGGTAGTAACAGCACACTTTTCAAAACGTGTTTTTCAGCCCGAAATAAACGCGTTTTTTAAGACAGCTGTATCCCTATGTAACTGCAAGGCTCAGAAGAGCCCACACACTCAGGTCTTAACCCCAGTGTGCTGAAAGTGTCAAAACATGTTTTTCAGCAGAAATAAACATGTTTCTGCAAGTTTGGTCAACCCCATGTAAGTTATGGGTCAGTAACAGCTCACTTTTCAAAACGTGTTTTTCAGCCCGAAATAAACGCGTTTTTTCAGACAGCTGTATCCCTAAGTAACTGCAAGGCTCAGAAGAGCCCACACACTCAGGTCTTAACCCCAGTGTGCTGAAAGTGTCAATACATGTTTTTCAGCAGAAATAAACATGTTTCTGCAAGTTTGGTCAACCCCATGTAAGTTATGGGTCAGTAACAGCTCACTTTTCAAAACGTGTTTTTCAGCCCGAAATAAACGCGTTTTTTCAGACAGCTGTATCCCTATGTAACTGCAAGGCTCAGAAGAGCCCACACACTCAGGTCTTAACCCCAGTGTGCTGACAGTGTCAAAACGTGTTTTTCAGCAGAAATAAACATGTTTCTGCAAGTTTGGTCAACCCCATGTAACTTATGGGGCAGTAACAGCTCACTTTTCAAAACGTGTTTTTCAGCCCGAAATAAACGCGTTTTTTCTGACAGCTGTATCCCTATGTAACTGCAAGGCACAGAAGAGCCCACACACTCAGGTCTTAACCCCAGTGTGCTGACAGTGTCAAAACATGTTTTTCAGCAGAAATAAACATGTTTCTGCAAGTTTGGTCAACCCCATGTAAGTTATGGGTCAGTAACAGCTCACTTTTCAAAACGTGTTTTTCAGCCCGAAATAAACGCGTTTTTTCAGACAGCTGTATCCCTATGTAACTGCAAGGCTCAGAAGAGCCCACACACTCAGGTCTTAACCCCAGTGTGCTGAAAATGTCAAAACGTGTTTTTCAGCAGAAATAAACATGTTTCTGCAAGTTTGGTCAACCCCATGTAACTTATGGGGCAGTAACAGCTCACTTTTCAAAACGTGTTTTTCAGCCCGAAATAAACGCGTTTTTTCAGACAGCTGTATCCCTATGTAACTGCAAGGCTCAGAAGAGCCCACACACTCAGGTCTTAACCCCAGTGTGCTGAAAGTGTCAAAACATGTTTTTCAGCAGAAATAAACATGTTTCTGCAAGTTTGGTCAACCCCATGTAAGTTATGGGGCAGTAACAGCACACTTCTCAAAACGTGTTTTTCAGCCCGAAATAAACACGTTTTTTTCAGACAGCTGTATCCCTATGTAACTGCAAGGCTCAGAAGAGCCCACACACTCAGGTCTTAACCCCAGTGTGCTGAAAGTGTCAAAATGTGTTTTTCAGCAGAAATAAACATGTTTCTGCAAGTTTGGTCAACCCCATGTAACTTATGGGTCAGTAACAGCTCACTTTTCAAAACGTGTTTTTGAGCCCGAAATAAACGCGTTTTTTCAGACAGCTGTATCCCTATGTAACTGCAAGGCTCAGAAGAGCCCAAACACTCAGGTCTTAACCCCAGTGTGCTGAAAGTGTCAAAACATGTTTGTCAGCAGAAATAAACATGTTTCTGCAAGTTTGGTGAACCCCATGTAAGTTATGGGGTAGTAACAGCACACTTTTCAAAACGTGTTTTTCAGCCCGAAATAAACGCGTTTTTTAAGACAGCTGTATCCCTATGTAACTGCAAGGCTCAGAAGAGCCCACACACTCAGGTCTTAACCCCAGTGTGCTGAAAGTGTCAAAACATGTTTTTCAGCAGAAATAAACATGTTTCTGCAAGTTTGGTCAACCCCATGTAAGTTATGGGTCAGTAACAGCTCACTTTTCAAAACGTGTTTTTCAGCCCGAAATAAACGCGTTTTTTCAGACAGCTGTATCCCTATGTAACTGCAAGGCACAGAAGAGCCCACACACTCAGGTCTTAACCCCAGTGTGCTGACAGTGTCAAAACATGTTTTTCAGCAGAAATAAACATGTTTCTGCAAGTTTGGTCAACCCCATGTAAGTTATGGGTCAGTAACAGCTCACTTTTCAAAACGTGTTTTTCAGCCCGAAATAAACGCGTTTTTTCAGACAGCTGTATCCCTATGTAACTGCAAGGCTCAGAAGAGCCCACACACTCAGGTCTTAACCCCAGTGTGCTGAAAGTGTCAAAACATGTTTTTCAGCAGAAATAAACATGTTTCTGCAAGTTTGGTCAACCCCATGTAACTTATGGGTCAGTAACAGCACACTTTTCAAAACGTGTTTTTCAGCCCGAAATAAACACGTTTTTTCAGACAGCTGTATCCCTATGTAACTGCAAGGCTCAGAAGAGCCCACACACTCAGGTCTTAACCCCAGTGTGCTGAAAGTGTCAAAACGTGTTTTTCAGCAGAAATAAACATGTTTCTGCAAGTTTGGTCAACCCCATGTAACTTATGGGGCAGTAACAGCTCACTTTTCAAAACGTGTTTTTCAGCCCGAAATAAACGCGTTTTTTCAGACAGCTGTATCCCTATGTAACTGCAAGGCACAGAAGAGCCCACACACTCAGGTCTTAACCCCAGTGTGCTGACAGTGTCAAAACATGTTTTTCAGCAGAAATAAACATGTTTCTGCAAGTTTGGTCAACCCCATGTAACTTATGGGGCAGTAACAGCTCACTTTTCAAAACGTGTTTTTCAGCCCGAAATAAACGCGTTTTTTCAGACAGCTGTATCCCTATGTAACTGCAAGGCACAGAAGAGCCCACACACTCAGGTCTTAACCCCAGTGTGCTGACAGTGTCAAAACATGTTTTTCAGCAGAAATAAACATGTTTCTGCAAGTTTGGTCAACCCCATGTAAGTTATGGGTCAGTAACAGCTCACTTTTCAAAACGTGTTTTTCAGCCCGAAATAAACGCGTTTTTTCAGACAGCTGTATCCCTATGTAACTGCAAGGCTCAGAAGAGCCCACACACTCAGGTCTTAACCCCAGTGTGCTGAAAGTGTCAAAACGTGTTTTTCAGCAGAAATAAACATGTTTCTGCAAGTTTGGTCAACCCCATGTAACTTATGGGGCAGTAACAGCTCACTTTTCAAAACGTGTTTTTGAGCCCGAAATAAACGCGTTTTTTCAGACAGCTGTATCCCTATGTAACTGCAAGGCTCAGAAGAGCCCACACACTCAGGTCTTAACCCCAGTGTGCTGAAAGTGTCAAAACATGTTTTTCAGCAGAAATAAACATGTTTCTGCAAGTTTGGTCAACCCCATGTAAGTTATGGGGCAGTAACAGCACACTTTTCAAAACGTGTTTTTCAGCCCGAAATAAACACGTTTTTTTCAGACAGCTGTATCCCTATGTAACTGCAAGGCTCAGAAGAGCCCACACACTCAGGTCTTAACCCCAGTGTGCTGAAAGTGTCAAAATGTGTTTTTCAGCAGAAATTAAACATGTTTCTGCAAGTTTGGTCAACCCCATGTAACTTATGGGTCAGTAACAGCTCACTTTTCAAAACGTGTTTTTGAGCCCGAAATAAACGCGTTTTTTCAGACAGCTGTATCCCTATGTAACTGCAAGGCTCAGAAGAGCCCAAACACTCAGGTCTTAACCCCAGTGTGCTGAAAGTGTCAAAACATGTTTTTCAGCAGAAATAAACATGTTTCTGCAAGTTTGGTCAACCCCATGTAAGTTATGGGGTAGTAACAGCACACTTTTCAAAACGTGTTTTTCAGCCCGAAATAAACCCGTTTTTTCAGACAGCTGTATCCCTATGTAACTGCAAGGCTCAGAAGAGCCCACACACTCAGGTCTTAACCCCAGTGTGCTGAAAGTGTCAAAATGTGTTTTTCAGCAGAAATAAACATATTTCTGCAAGTTTGGTCAACCCCATGTAAGTTATGGGTCAGTAACAGCTCACTTTTCAAAACGTGTTTTTCAGCCCGAAATAAACGCGTTTTTTCAGACAGCTGTATCCCTATGTAACTGCAAGGCTCAGAAGAGCCCACACACTCAGGTCTTAACCCCAGTGTGCTGAAAGTGTCAAAACGTGTTTTTCAGCTGAAATAAACATGTTTCTGCAAGTTTGGTCAACCCCATGTAACTTATGGGGCAGTAACAGCTCACTTTTCAAAACGTGTTTTTCAGCCCGAAATAAACGCGTTTTTTCAGACAGCTGTATCCCTATGTAACTGCAAGGCTCAGAAGAGCCCAAACACTCAGGTCTTAACCCCAGTGTGCTGAAAGTGTCAAAACATGTTTGTCAGCAGAAATAAACATGTTTCTGCAAGTTTGGTGAACCCCATGTAAGTTATGGGGTAGTAACAGCACACTTTTCAAAACGTGTTTTTCAGCCCGAAATAAACGCGTTTTTTAAGACAGCTGTATCCCTATGTAACTGCAAGGCTCAGAAGAGCCCACACACTCAGGTCTTAACCCCAGTGTGCTGAAAGTGTCAAAACATGTTTTTCAGCAGAAATAAACATGTTTCTGCAAGTTTGGTCAACCCCATGTAAGTTATGGGGCAGTAACAGCACACTTTTCAAAACGTGTTTTTCAGCCCGAAATAAACACGTTTTTTTCAGACAGCTGTATCCCTATGTAACTGCAAGGCTCAGAAGAGCCCACACACTCAGGTCTTAACCCCAGTGTGCTGAAAGTGTCAAAATGTGTTTTTCAGCAGAAATAAACATGTTTCTGCAAGTTTGGTCAACCCCATGTAAGTTATGGGGTAGTAACAGCACACTTTTCAAAACGTGTTTTTCAGCCCGAAATAAACGCGTTTTTTAAGACAGCTGTATCCCTATGTAACTGCAAGGCTCAGAAGAGCCCACACACTCAGGTCTTAACCCCAGTGTGCTGAAAGTGTCAAAACATGTTTTTCAGCAGAAATAAACATGTTTCTGCAAGTTTGGTCAACCCCATGTAAGTTATGGGGCAGTAACAGCTCACTTTTCAAAAAGTGTTTTATAGCCCGAAATAAACGCGTTTTTTCAGACAGCTGTATCCCTATGTAACTGCAAGGCTCAGAAGAGCCCACACACTCAGGTCTTAACCCCAGTGTGCTGAAAGTGTCAAAACGTGTTTTTCAGCAGAAATAAACATGTTTCTGCAAGTTTGGTCAACCCCATGTAACTTATGGGGCAGTAACAGCTCACTTTTCAAAACGTGTTTTTCAGCCCGAAATAAACGCGTTTTTTCAGACAGCTGTATCCCTATGTAACTGCAAGGCTCAGAAGAGCCCACACACTCAGGTCTTAACCCCAGTGTGCTGAAAGTGTCAAAACATGTTTTTCAGCAGAAATAAACATGTTTCTGCAAGTTTGGTCAACCCCATGTAAGTTATGGGGCAGTAACAGCACACTTTTCAAAACGTGTTTTTCAGCCCGAAATAAACACGTTTTTTTCAGACAGCTGTATCCCTATGTAACTGCAAGGCTCAGAAGAGCCCACACACTCAGGTCTTAACCCCAGTGTGCTGAAAGTGTCAAAATGTGTTTTTCAGCAGAAATAAACATGTTTCTGCAAGTTTGGTCAACCCCATGTAACTTATGGGTCAGTAACAGCTCACTTTTCAAAACGTGTTTTTGAGCCCGAAATAAACGCGTTTTTTCAGACAGCTGTATCCCTATGTAACTGCAAGGCTCAGAAGAGCCCACACACTCAGGTCTTAACCCCAGTGTGCTGAAAGTGTCAAAACATGTTTTTCAGCAGAAATAAACATGTTTCTGCAAGTTTGGTCAACCCCATGTAAGTTATGGGGCAGTAACAGCACACTTTTCAAAACGTGTTTTTCAGCCCGAAATAAACACGTTTTTTTCAGACAGCTGTATCCCTATGTAACTGCAAGGCTCAGAAGAGCCCACACACTCAGGTCTTAACCCCAGTGTGCTGAAAGTGTCAAAATGTGTTTTTCAGCAGAAATAAACATGTTTCTGCAAGTTTGGTCAACCCCATGTAACTTATGGGTCAGTAACAGCTCACTTTTCAAAACGTGTTTTTGAGCCCGAAATAAACGCGTTTTTTCAGACAGCTGTATCCCTATGTAACTGCAAGGCTCAGAAGAGCCCACACACTCAGGTCTTAACCCCAGTGTGCTGAAAGTGTCAAAACATGTTTTTCAGCAGAAATAAACATGTTTCTGCAAGTTTGGTCAACCCCATGTAAGTTATGGGGCAGTAACAGCACACTTCTCAAAACGTGTTTTTCAGCCCGAAATAAACACGTTTTTTTCAGACAGCTGTATCCCTATGTAACTGCAAGGCTCAGAAGAGCCCACACACTCAGGTCTTAACCCCAGTGTGCTGAAAGTGTCAAAATGTGTTTTTCAGCAGAAATAAACATGTTTCTGCAAGTTTGGTCAACCCCATGTAACTTATGGGTCAGTAACAGCTCACTTTTCAAAACGTGTTTTTGAGCCCGAAATAAACGCGTTTTTTCAGACAGCTGTATCCCTATGTAACTGCAAGGCTCAGAAGAGCCCAAACACTCAGGTCTTAACCCCAGTGTGCTGAAAGTGTCAAAACATGTTTGTCAGCAGAAATAAACATGTTTCTGCAAGTTTGGTGAACCCCATGTAAGTTATGGGGTAGTAACAGCACACTTTTCAAAACGTGTTTTTCAGCCCGAAATAAACGCGTTTTTTAAGACAGCTGTATCCCTATGTAACTGCAAGGCTCAGAAGAGCCCACACACTCAGGTCTTAACCCCAGTGTGCTGAAAGTGTCAAAACATGTTTTTCAGCAGAAATAAACATGTTTCTGCAAGTTTGGTCAACCCCATGTAAGTTATGGGTCAGTAACAGCTCACTTTTCAAAACGTGTTTTTCAGCCCGAAATAAACGCGTTTTTTCAGACAGCTGTATCCCTATGTAACTGCAAGGCACAGAAGAGCCCACACACTCAGGTCTTAACCCCAGTGTGCTGACAGTGTCAAAACATGTTTTTCAGCAGAAATAAACATGTTTCTGCAAGTTTGGTCAACCCCATGTAAGTTATGGGTCAGTAACAGCTCACTTTTCAAAACGTGTTTTTCAGCCCGAAATAAACGCGTTTTTTCAGACAGCTGTATCCCTATGTAACTGCAAGGCTCAGAAGAGCCCACACACTCAGGTCTTAACCCCAGTGTGCTGAAAGTGTCAAAACATGTTTTTCAGCAGAAATAAACATGTTTCTGCAAGTTTGGTCAACCCCATGTAACTTATGGGTCAGTAACAGCACACTTTTCAAAACGTGTTTTTCAGCCCGAAATAAACACGTTTTTTCAGACAGCTGTATCCCTATGTAACTGCAAGGCTCAGAAGAGCCCACACACTCAGGTCTTAACCCCAGTGTGCTGAAAGTGTCAAAACGTGTTTTTCAGCAGAAATAAACATGTTTCTGCAAGTTTGGTCAACCCCATGTAACTTATGGGGCAGTAACAGCTCACTTTTCAAAACGTGTTTTTCAGCCCGAAATAAACGCGTTTTTTCAGACAGCTGTATCCCTATGTAACTGCAAGGCACAGAAGAGCCCACACACTCAGGTCTTAACCCCAGTGTGCTGACAGTGTCAAAACATGTTTTTCAGCAGAAATAAACATGTTTCTGCAAGTTTGGTCAACCCCATGTAACTTATGGGGCAGTAACAGCTCACTTTTCAAAACGTGTTTTTCAGCCCGAAATAAACGCGTTTTTTCAGACAGCTGTATCCCTATGTAACTGCAAGGCACAGAAGAGCCCACACACTCAGGTCTTAACCCCAGTGTGCTGACAGTGTCAAAACATGTTTTTCAGCAGAAATAAACATGTTTCTGCAAGTTTGGTCAACCCCATGTAAGTTATGGGTCAGTAACAGCTCACTTTTCAAAACGTGTTTTTCAGCCCGAAATAAACGCGTTTTTTCAGACAGCTGTATCCCTATGTAACTGCAAGGCTCAGAAGAGCCCACACACTCAGGTCTTAACCCCAGTGTGCTGAAAGTGTCAAAACGTGTTTTTCAGCAGAAATAAACATGTTTCTGCAAGTTTGGTCAACCCCATGTAACTTATGGGGCAGTAACAGCTCACTTTTCAAAACGTGTTTTTGAGCCCGAAATAAACGCGTTTTTTCAGACAGCTGTATCCCTATGTAACTGCAAGGCTCAGAAGAGCCCACACACTCAGGTCTTAACCCCAGTGTGCTGAAAGTGTCAAAACATGTTTTTCAGCAGAAATAAACATGTTTCTGCAAGTTTGGTCAACCCCATGTAAGTTATGGGGCAGTAACAGCACACTTTTCAAAACGTGTTTTTCAGCCCGAAATAAACACGTTTTTTTCAGACAGCTGTATCCCTATGTAACTGCAAGGCTCAGAAGAGCCCACACACTCAGGTCTTAACCCCAGTGTGCTGAAAGTGTCAAAATGTGTTTTTCAGCAGAAATTAAACATGTTTCTGCAAGTTTGGTCAACCCCATGTAACTTATGGGTCAGTAACAGCTCACTTTTCAAAACGTGTTTTTGAGCCCGAAATAAACGCGTTTTTTCAGACAGCTGTATCCCTATGTAACTGCAAGGCTCAGAAGAGCCCAAACACTCAGGTCTTAACCCCAGTGTGCTGAAAGTGTCAAAACATGTTTTTCAGCAGAAATAAACATGTTTCTGCAAGTTTGGTCAACCCCATGTAAGTTATGGGGTAGTAACAGCACACTTTTCAAAACGTGTTTTTCAGCCCGAAATAAACCCGTTTTTTCAGACAGCTGTATCCCTATGTAACTGCAAGGCTCAGAAGAGCCCACACACTCAGGTCTTAACCCCAGTGTGCTGAAAGTGTCAAAATGTGTTTTTCAGCAGAAATAAACATATTTCTGCAAGTTTGGTCAACCCCATGTAAGTTATGGGTCAGTAACAGCTCACTTTTCAAAACGTGTTTTTCAGCCCGAAATAAACGCGTTTTTTCAGACAGCTGTATCCCTATGTAACTGCAAGGCTCAGAAGAGCCCACACACTCAGGTCTTAACCCCAGTGTGCTGAAAGTGTCAAAACGTGTTTTTCAGCTGAAATAAACATGTTTCTGCAAGTTTGGTCAACCCCATGTAACTTATGGGGCAGTAACAGCTCACTTTTCAAAACGTGTTTTTCAGCCCGAAATAAACGCGTTTTTTCAGACAGCTGTATCCCTATGTAACTGCAAGGCTCAGAAGAGCCCAAACACTCAGGTCTTAACCCCAGTGTGCTGAAAGTGTCAAAACATGTTTGTCAGCAGAAATAAACATGTTTCTGCAAGTTTGGTGAACCCCATGTAAGTTATGGGGTAGTAACAGCACACTTTTCAAAACGTGTTTTTCAGCCCGAAATAAACGCGTTTTTTAAGACAGCTGTATCCCTATGTAACTGCAAGGCTCAGAAGAGCCCACACACTCAGGTCTTAACCCCAGTGTGCTGAAAGTGTCAAAACATGTTTTTCAGCAGAAATAAACATGTTTCTGCAAGTTTGGTCAACCCCATGTAAGTTATGGGGCAGTAACAGCACACTTTTCAAAACGTGTTTTTCAGCCCGAAATAAACACGTTTTTTCAGACAGCTGTATCCCTATGTAACTGCAAGGCTCAGAAGAGCCCACACACTCAGGTCTTAACCCCAGTGTGCTGAAAGTGTCAAAATGTGTTTTTCAGCAGAAATAAACATATTTCTGCAAGTTTGGTCAACCCCATGTAAGTTATGGGTCAGTAACAGCTCACTTTTCAAAAAGTGTTTTATAGCCCGAAATAAACGCGTTTTTTCAGACAGCTGTATCCCTATGTAACTGCAAGGCTCAGAAGAGCCCACACACTCAGGTCTTAACCCCAGTGTGCTGAAAGTGTCAAAACGTGTTTTTCAGCAGAAATAAACATGTTTCTGCAAGTTTGGTCAACCCCATGTAACTTATGGGGCAGTAACAGCTCACTTTTCAAAACGTGTTTTTCAGCCCGAAATAAACGCGTTTTTTCAGACAGCTGTATCCCTATGTAACTGCAAGGCTCAGAAGAGCCCACACACTCAGGTCTTAACCCCAGTGTGCTGAAAGTGTCAAAACATGTTTTTCAGCAGAAATAAACATGTTTCTGCAAGTTTGGTCAACCCCATGTAAGTTATGGGGCAGTAACAGCACACTTTTCAAAACGTGTTTTTCAGCCCGAAATAAACACGTTTTTTTCAGACAGCTGTATCCCTATGTAACTGCAAGGCTCAGAAGAGCCCACACACTCAGGTCTTAACCCCAGTGTGCTGAAAGTGTCAAAATGTGTTTTTCAGCAGAAATAAACATGTTTCTGCAAGTTTGGTCAACCCCATGTAACTTATGGGTCAGTAACAGCTCACTTTTCAAAACGTGTTTTTGAGCCCGAAATAAACGCGTTTTTTCAGACAGCTGTATCCCTATGTAACTGCAAGGCTCAGAAGAGCCCACACACTCAGGTCTTAACCCCAGTGTGCTGAAAGTGTCAAAACATGTTTTTCAGCAGAAATAAACATGTTTCTGCAAGTTTGGTCAACCCCATGTAAGTTATGGGGCAGTAACAGCACACTTTTCAAAACGTGTTTTTCAGCCCGAAATAAACACGTTTTTTTCAGACAGCTGTATCCCTATGTAACTGCAAGGCTCAGAAGAGCCCACACACTCAGGTCTTAACCCCAGTGTGCTGAAAGTGTCAAAATGTGTTTTTCAGCAGAAATAAACATGTTTCTGCAAGTTTGGTCAACCCCATGTAACTTATGGGTCAGTAACAGCTCACTTTTCAAAACGTGTTTTTGAGCCCGAAATAAACGCGTTTTTTCAGACAGCTGTATCCCTATGTAACTGCAAGGCTCAGAAGAGCCCACACACTCAGGTCTTAACCCCAGTGTGCTGAAAGTGTCAAAACATGTTTTTCAGCAGAAATAAACATGTTTCTGCAAGTTTGGTCAACCCCATGTAAGTTATGGGGCAGTAACAGCACACTTCTCAAAACGTGTTTTTCAGCCCGAAATAAACACGTTTTTTCAGACAGCTGTATCCCTATGTAACTGCAGGCTCAGAAGAGCCCACACACTCAGGTCTTAACCCCAGTGTGCTGAAAGTGTCAAAATGTGTTTTTCAGCAGAAATAAACATGTTTCTGCAAGTTTGGTCAACCCCATGTAACTTATGGGTCAGTAACAGCTCACTTTTCAAAACGTGTTTTTGAGCCCGAAATAAACGCGTTTTTTCAGACAGCTGTATCCCTATGTAACTGCAAGGCTCAGAAGAGCCCAAACACTCAGGTCTTAACCCCAGTGTGCTGAAAGTGTCAAAACATGTTTGTCAGCAGAAATAAACATGTTTCTGCAAGTTTGGTGAACCCCATGTAAGTTATGGGGTAGTAACAGCACACTTTTCAAAACGTGTTTTTCAGCCCGAAATAAACGCGTTTTTTAAGACAGCTGTATCCCTATGTAACTGCAAGGCTCAGAAGAGCCCACACACTCAGGTCTTAACCCCAGTGTGCTGAAAGTGTCAAAACATGTTTTTCAGCAGAAATAAACATGTTTCTGCAAGTTTGGTCAACCCCATGTAAGTTATGGGTCAGTAACAGCTCACTTTTCAAAACGTGTTTTTCAGCCCGAAATAAACGCGTTTTTTCAGACAGCTGTATCCCTATGTAACTGCAAGGCACAGAAGAGCCCACACACTCAGGTCTTAACCCCAGTGTGCTGACAGTGTCAAAACATGTTTTTCAGCAGAAATAAACATGTTTCTGCAAGTTTGGTCAACCCCATGTAAGTTATGGGTCAGTAACAGCTCACTTTTCAAAACGTGTTTTTCAGCCCGAAATAAACGCGTTTTTTCAGACAGCTGTATCCCTATGTAACTGCAAGGCTCAGAAGAGCCCACACACTCAGGTCTTAACCCCAGTGTGCTGAAAGTGTCAAAACATGTTTTTCAGCAGAAATAAACATGTTTCTGCAAGTTTGGTCAACCCCATGTAACTTATGGGTCAGTAACAGCACACTTTTCAAAACGTGTTTTTCAGCCCGAAATAAACACGTTTTTTCAGACAGCTGTATCCCTATGTAACTGCAAGGCTCAGAAGAGCCCACACACTCAGGTCTTAACCCCAGTGTGCTGAAAGTGTCAAAACGTGTTTTTCAGCAGAAATAAACATGTTTCTGCAAGTTTGGTCAACCCCATGTAACTTATGGGGCAGTAACAGCTCACTTTTCAAAACGTGTTTTTCAGCCCGAAATAAACGCGTTTTTTCAGACAGCTGTATCCCTATGTAACTGCAAGGCACAGAAGAGCCCACACACTCAGGTCTTAACCCCAGTGTGCTGACAGTGTCAAAACATGTTTTTCAGCAGAAATAAACATGTTTCTGCAAGTTTGGTCAACCCCATGTAACTTATGGGGCAGTAACAGCTCACTTTTCAAAAACGTGTTTTTCAGCCCGAAATAAACGCGTTTTTCAGACAGCTGTATCCCTATGTAACTGCAAGGCACAGAAGAGCCCACACACTCAGGTCTTAACCCCAGTGTGCTGACAGTGTCAAAACATGTTTTTCAGCAGAAATAAACATGTTTCTGCAAGTTTGGTCAACCCCATGTAAGTTATGGGTCAGTAACAGCTCACTTTTCAAAACGTGTTTTTCAGCCCGAAATAAACGCGTTTTTTCAGACAGCTGTATCCCTATGTAACTGCAAGGCTCAGAAGAGCCCACACACTCAGGTCTTAACCCCAGTGTGCTGAAAGTGTCAAAACATGTTTTTCAGCAGAAATAAACATGTTTCTGCAAGTTTGGTCAACCCCATGTAAGTTATGGGGCAGTAACAGCATACTTTTCAAAACGTGTTTTTCAGCCCGAAATAAACACGTTTTTTCAGACAGCTGTATCCCTATGTAACTGCAAGGCTCAGAAGAGCCCACACACTCAGGTCTTAACCCCAGTGTGCTGAAAGTGTCAAAATGTGTTTTTCAGCAGAAATAAACATATTTCTGCAAGTTTGGTCAACCCCATGTAAGTTATGGGTCAGTAACAGCTCACTTTTCAAAACGTATTTTTCAGCCCGAAATAAACGCGTTTTTTCAGACAGCTGTATCCCTATGTAACTGCAAGGCTCAGAAGAGCCCACACACTCAGGTCTTAACCCCAGTGTGCTGAAAGTGTCAAAACATGTTTTTCAGCAGAAATAAACATGTTTCTGCAAGTTTGGTCAACCCCATGTAAGTTATGGGGCAGTAACAGCACACTTTTCAAAACGTGTTTTTCAGCCCGAAATAAACACGTTTTTTTCAGACAGCTGTATCCCTATGTAACTGCAAGGCTCAGAAGAGCCCACACACTCAGGTCTTAACCCAGTGTGCTGAAAGTGTCAAAATGTGTTTTTCAGCAGAAATAAACATGTTTCGTCAACCCCATGTAACTTATGGGTCAGTAACAGCTCACTTTCAAAACGTGTTTTTGAGCCCGAAATAAACGCGTTTTTTCAGACAGCTGTATCCCTATGTAACTGCAAGGCTCAGAAGAGCCCAAACACTCAGGTCTTAACCCCAGTGTGCTGACAGTGTCAAAACATGTTTTCAGCAGAAATAAACATGTTTCTGCAAGTTTGGTCAACCCCATGTAAGTTATGGGGTAGTAACAGCACACTTTTCAAAACGTGTTTTTCAGCCCGAAATAAACGCGTTTTTTCAGACAGCTGTATCCCTATGTAACTGCAAGGCTCAGAAGAGCCAACACACTCAGGTCTTAACCCAGTGTGCTGAAAGTGTCAAAATGTGTTTTTCAGCAGAAATAAACATATTTCTGCAAGTTTGGTCAACCCCATGTAAGTTATGGGTCAGTAACAGCTCACTTTTCAAAACGTGTTTTTCAGCCCGAAATAAACGCGTTTTTTCAGACAGCTGTATCCCTATGTAACTGCAAGGCTCAGAAGAGCCCACACACTCAGGTCTTAACCCCAGTGTGCTGAAAGTGTCAAAACGTGTTTTTCAGCAGAAATAAACATGTTTCTGCAAGTTTGGTCAACCCCATGTAAGTTATGGGGTAGTAACAGCACACTTTTCAAAACGTGTTTTTCAGCCCGAAATAAACGCGTTTTTTAAGACAGCTGTATCCCTATGTAACTGCAAGGCTCAGAAGAGCCCACACACTCAGGTCTTAACCCCAGTGTGCTGAAAGTGTCAAAACATGTTTTTCAGCAGAAATAAACATGTTTCTGCAAGTTTGGTCAACCCCATGTAAGTTATGGGTCAGTAACAGCTCACTTTTCAAAACGTGTTTTTCAGCCCGAAATAAACGCGTTTTTTCAGACAGCTGTATCCCTAAGTAACTGCAAGGCTCAGAAGAGCCCACACACTCAGGTCTTAACCCCAGTGTGCTGAAAGTGTCAATACATGTTTTTCAGCAGAAATAAACATGTTTCTGCAAGTTTGGTCAACCCATGTAAGTTATGGGTCAGTAACAGCTCACTTTTCAAAACGTGTTTTTCAGCCCGAAATAAACGCGTTTTTTCAGACAGCTGTATCCCTATGTAACTGCAAGGCTCAGAAGAGCCCACACACTCAGGTCTTAACCCCAGTGTGCTGACAGTGTCAAAACGTGTTTTTCAGCAGAAATAAACATGTTTCTGCAAGTTTGGTCAACCCCATGTAACTTATGGGGCAGTAACAGCTCACTTTTCAAAACGTGTTTTTCAGCCCGAAATAAACGCGTTTTTTCTGACAGCTGTATCCCTATGTAACTGCAAGGCACAGAAGAGCCCACACACTCAGGTCTTAACCCCAGTGTGCTGACAGTGTCAAAACATGTTTTTCAGCAGAAATAAACATGTTTCTGCAAGTTTGGTCAACCCCATGTAAGTTATGGGTCAGTAACAGCTCACTTTTCAAAACGTGTTTTTCAGCCCGAAATAAACGCGTTTTTTCAGACAGCTGTATCCCTATGTAACTGCAAGGCTCAGAAGAGCCCACACACTCAGGTCTTAACCCCAGTGTGCTGAAAATGTCAAAACGTGTTTTTCAGCAGAAATAAACATGTTTCTGCAAGTTTGGTCAACCCCATGTAACTTATGGGGCAGTAACAGCTCACTTTTCAAAACGTGTTTTTCAGCCCGAAATAAACGCGTTTTTTCAGACAGCTGTATCCCTATGTAACTGCAAGGCTCAGAAGAGCCCACACACTCAGGTCTTAACCCCAGTGTGCTGAAAGTGTCAAAACATGTTTTTCAGCAGAAATAAACATGTTTCTGCAAGTTTGGTCAACCCCATGTAAGTTATGGGGCAGTAACAGCACACTTCTCAAAACGTGTTTTTCAGCCCGAAATAAACACGTTTTTTTCAGACAGCTGTATCCCTATGTAACTGCAAGGCTCAGAAGAGCCCACACACTCAGGTCTTAACCCCAGTGTGCTGAAAGTGTCAAAATGTGTTTTTCAGCAGAAATAAACATGTTTCTGCAAGTTTGGTCAACCCCATGTAACTTATGGGTCAGTAACAGCTCACTTTTCAAAACGTGTTTTTGAGCCCGAAATAAACGCGTTTTTTCAGACAGCTGTATCCCTATGTAACTGCAAGGCTCAGAAGAGCCCAAACACTCAGGTCTTAACCCCAGTGTGCTGAAAGTGTCAAAACATGTTTGTCAGCAGAAATAAACATGTTTCTGCAAGTTTGGTGAACCCCATGTAAGTTATGGGGTAGTAACAGCACACTTTTCAAAACGTGTTTTTCAGCCCGAAATAAACGCGTTTTTTAAGACAGCTGTATCCCTATGTAACTGCAAGGCTCAGAAGAGCCCACACACTCAGGTCTTAACCCCAGTGTGCTGAAAGTGTCAAAACATGTTTTTCAGCAGAAATAAACATGTTTCTGCAAGTTTGGTCAACCCCATGTAAGTTATGGGTCAGTAACAGCTCACTTTTCAAAACGTGTTTTTCAGCCCGAAATAAACGCGTTTTTTCAGACAGCTGTATCCCTATGTAACTGCAAGGCACAGAAGAGCCCACACACTCAGGTCTTAACCCCAGTGTGCTGACAGTGTCAAAACATGTTTTTCAGCAGAAATAAACATGTTTCTGCAAGTTTGGTCAACCCCATGTAAGTTATGGGTCAGTAACAGCTCACTTTTCAAAACGTGTTTTTCAGCCCGAAATAAACGCGTTTTTTCAGACAGCTGTATCCCTATGTAACTGCAAGGCTCAGAAGAGCCCACACACTCAGGTCTTAACCCCAGTGTGCTGAAAGTGTCAAAACATGTTTTTCAGCAGAAATAAACATGTTTCTGCAAGTTTGGTCAACCCCATGTAACTTATGGGTCAGTAACAGCACACTTTTCAAAACGTGTTTTTCAGCCCGAAATAAACACGTTTTTTCAGACAGCTGTATCCCTATGTAACTGCAAGGCTCAGAAGAGCCCACACACTCAGGTCTTAACCCCAGTGTGCTGAAAGTGTCAAAACGTGTTTTCAGCAGAAATAAACATGTTTCTGCAAGTTTGGTCAACCCCATGTAACTTATGGGGCAGTAACAGCTCACTTTTCAAAACGTGTTTTCAGCCCGAAATAAACGCGTTTTTTCAGACAGCTGTATCCCTATGTAACTGCAAGGCACAGAAGAGCCCACACACTCAGGTCTTAACCCCAGTGTGCTGACAGTGTCAAAACATGTTTTTCAGCAGAAATAAACATGTTTCTGCAAGTTTGGTCAACCCCATGTAACTTATGGGGCAGTAACAGCTCACTTTTCAAAACGTGTTTTTCAGCCCGAAATAAACGCGTTTTTTCAGACAGCTGTATCCCTATGTAACTGCAAGGCACAGAAGAGCCCACACACTCAGGTCTTAACCCCAGTGTGCTGACAGTGTCAAAACATGTTTTTCAGCAGAAATAAACATGTTTCTGCAAGTTTGGTCAACCCCATGTAAGTTATGGGTCAGTAACAGCTCACTTTTCAAAACGTGTTTTTCAGCCCGAAATAAACGCGTTTTTTCAGACAGCTGTATCCCTATGTAACTGCAAGGCTCAGAAGAGCCCACACACTCAGGTCTTAACCCCAGTGTGCTGAAAGTGTCAAAACGTGTTTTTCAGCAGAAATAAACATGTTTCTGCAAGTTTGGTCAACCCCATGTAACTTATGGGGCAGTAACAGCTCACTTTTCAAAACGTGTTTTTGAGCCCGAAATAAACGCGTTTTTTCAGACAGCTGTATCCCTATGTAACTGCAAGGCTCAGAAGAGCCCACACACTCAGGTCTTAACCCCAGTGTGCTGAAAGTGTCAAAACATGTTTTTCAGCAGAAATAAACATGTTTCTGCAAGTTTGGTCAACCCCATGTAAGTTATGGGGCAGTAACAGCACACTTTTCAAAACGTGTTTTTCAGCCCGAAATAAACACGTTTTTTTCAGACAGCTGTATCCCTATGTAACTGCAAGGCTCAGAAGAGCCCACACACTCAGGTCTTAACCCCAGTGTGCTGAAAGTGTCAAAATGTGTTTTTCAGCAGAAATTAAACATGTTTCTGCAAGTTTGGTCAACCCCATGTAACTTATGGGTCAGTAACAGCTCACTTTTCAAAACGTGTTTTTGAGCCCGAAATAAACGCGTTTTTTCAGACAGCTGTATCCCTATGTAACTGCAAGGCTCAGAAGAGCCCAAACACTCAGGTCTTAACCCCAGTGTGCTGAAAGTGTCAAAACATGTTTTTCAGCAGAAATAAACATGTTTCTGCAAGTTTGGTCAACCCCATGTAAGTTATGGGGTAGTAACAGCACACTTTTCAAAACGTGTTTTTCAGCCCGAAATAAACCCGTTTTTTCAGACAGCTGTATCCCTATGTAACTGCAAGGCTCAGAAGAGCCCACACACTCAGGTCTTAACCCCAGTGTGCTGAAAGTGTCAAAATGTGTTTTTCAGCAGAAATAAACATATTTCTGCAAGTTTGGTCAACCCCATGTAAGTTATGGGTCAGTAACAGCTCACTTTTCAAAACGTGTTTTTCAGCCCGAAATAAACGCGTTTTTTCAGACAGCTGTATCCCTATGTAACTGCAAGGCTCAGAAGAGCCCACACACTCAGGTCTTAACCCCAGTGTGCTGAAAGTGTCAAAACGTGTTTTTCAGCTGAAATAAACATGTTTCTGCAAGTTTGGTCAACCCCATGTAACTTATGGGGCAGTAACAGCTCACTTTTCAAAACGTGTTTTTCAGCCCGAAATAAACGCGTTTTTTCAGACAGCTGTATCCCTATGTAACTGCAAGGCTCAGAAGAGCCCAACACTCAGGTCTTAACCCCAGTGTGCTGAAAGTGTCAAAACATGTTTGTCAGCAGAAATAAACATGTTTCTGCAAGTTTGGTGAACCCCATGTAAGTTATGGGGTAGTAACAGCACACTTTTCAAAACGTGTTTTTCAGCCCGAAATAAACGCGTTTTTTAAGACAGCTGTATCCCTATGTAACTGCAAGGCTCAGAAGAGCCCACACACTCAGGTCTTAACCCCAGTGTGCTGAAAGTGTCAAAACATGTTTTTCAGCAGAAATAAACATGTTTCTGCAAGTTTGGTCAACCCCATGTAAGTTATGGGGCAGTAACAGCATACTTTTCAAAACGTGTTTTTCAGCCCGAAATAAACACGTTTTTCAGACAGCTGTATCCCTATGTAACTGCAAGGCTCAGAAGAGCCCACACACTCAGGTCTTAACCCCAGTGTGCTGAAAGTGTCAAAATGTGTTTTTCAGCAGAAATAAACATATTTCTGCAAGTTTGGTCAACCCCATGTAAGTTATGGGTCAGTAACAGCTCACTTTTCAAAACGTATTTTTCAGCCCGAAATAAACGCGTTTTTTCAGACAGCTGTATCCCTATGTAACTGCAAGGCTCAGAAGAGCCCACACACTCAGGTCTTAACCCCAGTGTGCTGAAAGTGTCAAAACGTGTTTTTCAGCAGAAATAAACATGTTTCTGCAAGTTTGGTCAACCCCATGTAACTTATGGGTCAGTAACAGCTCACTTTTCAAAAAGTGTTTTATAGCCCGAAATAAACGCGTTTTTTCAGACAGCTGTATCCCTATGTAACTGCAAGGCTCAGAAGAGCCCACACACTCAGGTCTTAACCCCAGTGTGCTGAAAGTGTCAAAACGTGTTTTTCAGCAGAAATAAACATGTTTCTGCAAGTTTGGTCAACCCCATGTAACTTATGGGGCAGTAACAGCTCACTTTTCAAAACGTGTTTTTCAGCCCGAAATAAACGCGTTTTTTCAGACAGCTGTATCCCTATGTAACTGCAAGGCTCAGAAGAGCCCACACACTCAGGTCTTAACCCAGTGTGCTGAAAGTGTCAAAACATGTTTTTCAGCAGAAATAAACATGTTTCTGCAAGTTTGGTCAACCCCATGTAAGTTATGGGGCAGTAACAGCACACTTTTCAAAACGTGTTTTTCAGCCCGAAATAAACACGTTTTTTTCAGACAGCTGTATCCCTATGTAACTGCAAGGCTCAGAAGAGCCCACACACTCAGGTCTTAACCCCAGTGTGCTGAAAGTGTCAAAATGTGTTTTTCAGCAGAAATAAACATGTTTCTGCAAGTTTGGTCAACCCCATGTAAACTTATGGGTCAGTAACAGCTCACTTTTCAAACGTGTTTTTGAGCCCGAAATAAACGCGTTTTTTCAGACAGCTGTATCCCTATGTAACTGCAAGGCTCAGAAGAGCCCAAACACTCAGGTCTTAACCCCAGTGTGCTGAAAGTGTCAAAACATGTTTTTCAGCAGAAATAAACATGTTT
Source organism: Lepisosteus oculatus (assembly GCF_040954835.1). Lineage (NCBI taxonomy): Eukaryota > Metazoa > Chordata > Actinopteri > Semionotiformes > Lepisosteidae > Lepisosteus > Lepisosteus oculatus. The sequence continues at coordinate 77,594 of NW_027167981.1, forward strand.
CTGCAAGTTTGGTCAACCCCATGTAAGTTATGGGGTAGTAACAGCACACTTTTCAAAACGTGTTTTTCAGCCCGAAATAAACGCGTTTTTTTCAGACAGCTGTATCCCTATGTAACTGCAAGGCTCAGAAGAGCCCACACACTCAGGTCTTAACCCCAGTGTGCTGAAAGTGTCAAAATGTGTTTTTCAGCAGAAATAAACATATTTCTGCAAGTTTGGTCAACCCCATGTAAGTTATGGGTCAGTAACAGCTCACGTTTCAAAACGTGTTTTTCAGCCCGAAATAAACGCGTTTTTTCAGACAGCTGTATACCTATGTAACTGCAAGGCTCAGAAGAGCCCACACACTCAGGTCTTAACCCCAGTGTGCTGAAAATGTCAAAACGTGTTTTTCAGCAGAAATAAACATGTTTCTGCAAGTTTGGTCAACCCATGTAACTTATGGGGCAGTAACAGCTCACTTTTCAAAACGTGTTTTTCAGCCCGAAATAAACGCGTTTTTTCAGACAGCTGTATCCCTATGTAACTGCAAGGCTCAGAAGAGCCCACACACTCAGGTCTTAACCCCAGTGTGCTGAAAGTGTCAAAACATGTTTTCAGCAGAAATAAACATGTTTCTGCAAGTTTGGTCAACCCCATGTAAGTTATGGGGCAGTAACAGCACACTTCTCAAAACGTGTTTTTCAGCCCGAAATAAACACGTTTTTTTCAGACAGCTGTATCCCTATGTAACTGCAAGGCTCAGAAGAGCCCACACACTCAGGTCTTAACCCCAGTGTGCTGAAAGTGTCAAAATTGTTTTTCAGCAGAAATAAACATGTTTCTGCAAGTTTGGTCAACCCCATGTAACTTATGGGTCAGTAACAGCTCACTTTTCAAAACGTGTTTTTGAGCCCGAAATAACGCGTTTTTTCAGACAGCTGTATCCCTATGTAACTGCAAGGCTCAGAAGAGCCCAAACACTCAGGTCTTAACCCCAGTGTGCTGAAAGTGTCAAAACATGTTTGTCAGCAGAAATAAACATGTTTCTGCAAGTTTGGTGAACCCCATGTAAGTTATGGGGTAGTAACAGCACACTTTTCAAAACGTGTTTTTCAGCCCGAAATAAACGCGTTTTTTAAGACAGCTGTATCCCTATGTAACTGCAAGGCTCAGAAGAGCCCACACACTCAGGTCTTAACCCCAGTGTGCTGAAAGTGTCAAAACATGTTTTTCAGCAGAAATAAACATGTTTCTGCAAGTTTGGTCAACCCCATGTAAGTTATGGGTCAGTAACAGCTCACTTTTCAAAACGTGTTTTTCAGCCCGAAATAAACGCGTTTTTCAGACAGCTGTATCCCTATGTAACTGCAAGGCACAGAAGAGCCCACACACTCAGGTCTTAACCCCAGTGTGCTGACAGTGTCAAAACATGTTTTTCAGCAGAAATAAACATGTTTCTGCAAGTTTGGTCAACCCCATGTAAGTTATGGGTCAGTAACAGCTCACTTTTCAAACGTGTTTTTCAGCCCGAAATAAACGCGTTTTTTCAGACAGCTGTATCCCTATGTAACTGCAAGGCTCAGAAGAGCCCACACACTCAGGTCTTAACCCCAGTGTGCTGAAAGTGTCAAAACGTGTTTTTCAGCAGAAATAAACATGTTTCTGCAAGTTTGGTCAACCCCATGTAACTTATGGGGCAGTAACAGCTCACTTTTCAAAACGTGTTTTTCAGCCCGAAATAAACGCGTTTTTTCAGACAGCTGTATCCCTATGTAACTGCAAGGCACAGAAGAGCCCACACACTCAGGTCTTAACCCCAGTGTGCTGACAGTGTCAAAACATGTTTTTCAGCAGAAATAAACATGTTTCTGCAAGTTTGGTCAACCCATGTAACTTATGGGGCAGTAACAGCTCACTTTTCAAAACGTGTTTTTCAGCCCGAAATAAACGCGTTTTTTCAGAACAGCTGTATCCCTATGTAACTGCAAGGCACAGAAGAGCCCACACACTCAGGTCTTAACCCCAGTGTGCTGACAGTGTCAAAACATGTTTTTCAGCAGAAATAAACATGTTTCTGCAAGTTTGGTCAACCCCATGTAAGTTATGGGTCAGTAACAGCTCACTTTTCAAAACGTGTTTTTCAGCCCGAAATAAACGCGTTTTTTCAGACAGCTGTATCCCTATGTAACTGCAAGGCTCAGAAGAGCCCACACACTCAGGTCTTAACCCCAGTGTGCTGAAAGTGTCAAAACATGTTTTTCAGCAGAAATAAACATGTTTCTGCAAGTTTGGTCAACCCCATGTAAGTTATGGGGCAGTAACAGCATACTTTTCAAAACGTGTTTTTCAGCCCGAAATAAACACGTTTTTTCAGACAGCTGTATCCCTATGTAACTGCAAGGCTCAGAAGAGCCCACACACTCAGGTCTTAACCCCAGTGTGCTGAAAGTGTCAAAATGTGTTTTTCAGCAGAAATAAACATATTTCTGCAAGTTTGGTCAACCCCATGTAAGTTATGGGTCAGTAACAGCTCACTTTTCAAAACGTATTTTTCAGCCCGAAATAAACGCGTTTTTTCAGACAGCTGTATCCCTATGTAACTGCAAGGCTCAGAAGAGCCCACACACTCAGGTCTTAACCCCAGTGTGCTGAAAGTGTCAAAACATGTTTTTCAGCAGAAATAAACATGTTTCTGCAAGTTTGGTCAACCCCATGTAAGTTATGGGGCAGTAACAGCACACTTTTCAAAACGTGTTTTTCAGCCCGAAATAAACACGTTTTTTTCAGACAGCTGTATCCCTATGTAACTGCAAGGCTCAGAAGAGCCCACACACTCAGGTCTTAACCCCAGTGTGCTGAAAGTGTCAAAATGTGTTTTTCAGCAGAAATAAACATGTTTCTGCAAGTTTGGTCAACCCCATGTAACTTATGGGTCAGTAACAGCTCACTTTTCAAAACGTGTTTTTGAGCCCGAAATAAACGCGTTTTTTCAGACAGCTGTATCCCTATGTAACTGCAAGGCTCAGAAGAGCCCAAACACTCAGGTCTTAACCCCAGTGTGCTGAAAGTGTCAAAACATGTTTTTCAGCAGAAATAAACATGTTTCTGCAAGTTTGGTCAACCCCATGTAAGTTATGGGGTAGTAACAGCACACTTTTCAAAACGTGTTTTTCAGCCCGAAATAAACGCGTTTTTTCAGACAGCTGTATCCCTATGTAACTGCAAGGCTCAGAAGAGCCACACACTCAGGTCTTAACCCCAGTGTGCTGAAAGTGTCAAAATGTGTTTTTCAGCAGAAATAAACATATTTCTGCAAGTTTGGTCAACCCCATGTAAGTTATGGGTCAGTAACAGCTCACGTTTCAAAACGTGTTTTTCAGCCCGAAATAAACGCGTTTTTTCAGACAGCTGTATACCTATGTAACTGCAAGGCTCAGAAGAGCCCACACACTCAGGTCTTAACCCCAGTGTGCTGAAAATGTCAAAACGTGTTTTTCAGCAGAAATAAACATGTTTCTGCAAGTTTGGTCAACCCCATGTAACTTATGGGGCAGTAACAGCTCACTTTTCAAAACGTGTTTTTCAGCCCGAAATAAACGCGTTTTTTCAGACAGCTGTATCCCTATGTAACTGCAAGGCTCAGAAGAGCCCACACACTCAGGTCTTAACCCCAGTGTGCTGAAAGTGTCAAAACATGTTTTTCAGCAGAAATAAACATGTTTCTGCAAGTTTGGTCAACCCCATGTAAGTTATGGGGCAGTAACAGCACACTTCTCAAAACGTGTTTTTCAGCCCGAAATAAACACGTTTTTTTCAGACAGCTGTATCCCTATGTAACTGCAAGGCTCAGAAGAGCCCACACACTCAGGTCTTAACCCCAGTGTGCTGAAAGTGTCAAAATGTGTTTTTCAGCAGAAATAAACATGTTTCTGCAAGTTTGGTCAACCCCCATGTAACTTATGGGTCAGTAACAGCTCACTTTTCAAAACGTGTTTTTGAGCCCGAAATAAACGCGTTTTTTCAGACAGCTGTATCCCT